>NC_060188.1:8740227-8755227 GCF_021184085.1 Oncorhynchus gorbuscha | reverse complement strand
CACCATTCAAGACAGACAATTTAACAGACATAAGCCCATCAAATTGAGTGCACTGAGTTATATCAGACAGATAGTTAGCAAACCATGCAACTGCATGCTCTGAAAGACCTACACTCGACAATCTCTGCCTTAGTATAGCATGATCAACTGTATCAAAAGCCTTAGAGATCAATAAAAAGTGAGACAGTGCTGTTTTTTTGTCAATGGCTTCAGTAATATCATTTATCAATATCAATATCATTTAAAACCTTCATGGCTACTGTAATTGTGCTATGCTTCTTCCCGAAGCCCGATTGGTACATTGATAAAATAGAGTTAGTAAATAAAAACTATTTTAGCTGTTCACTTACAAGGGTTTCAAGTATTTTCACCAGGGGTGACAGCTTTGAGATTGGCCTAAAATTATTTAAAAGTGTTGGATCTCCCCCTTTTAAAAGTGGTAGGACAAATGCTGATTTCCATATCTCTGGAATTTCATTACATTCCAGGGTTAGACTGAACAGAGATGTTCAGTCTCTTATCCAGAGCGACTTGCTCTGTGCATTCATTTTCATACGTTTTAATACATTTGCATGTACACACGCATACACATTGGCACGTAGGCACACATGCACACATACATACATACATACATACATACATACATACATACATACATACATACATACATACATACATACATACATACATACATACATACATACATACATACATACATACATACATACATACATACACATACACACACACACACACACACACACACACACACACACACACACACACACACACACACACACACACACACACACACACACACACACACACACACACACACACACACACACACATACATACATACATACATACATACATACATACATACATACATACATACATACATACATACATACATACATACATACATACATACATACATACATACATACATACATACATACATACATACATACATACATACATACATACATACATACATACATACATACCATGGGGAGAACAAGTATTTGATGCACTGCTGATTTTGCAGGTTTTCCTACTTACAAAGCATATAAAGGTCTCTCATTTTTATCATAGGTACACTTCAACTGTGAGAGACGGAATCTAAAACAAAAATCCAGAAAATCACATTGTATGATTTTTAAGGAATTCACTTGCATTTTATTGCATGACATATGTATTTGATCACCTACCAACCAGTAAGAATTCCTGCTCTCACAGACCTGTTCGTTTTTCTTTAAGAAGCTGTCCACACACTCAATCAAACAGACGCCAACCTCTCCACAATGGCCAAGACCAGAGAGCTGTGTAAGGACATCAGGGATAAAATTGGGATGGGCTACAGGACAATAAGCAAGCAGCTTGGTGAGAAGGCAACAACTGTTGGCGCAATTATTAGAAAATGGAAATTCAAGATGACGGTCAATCACGCTCGGTCTGGGGCTCCATGCAAGATCTCACCTCGTGGGGCATCAATGATAATAAGGAAGGTGAGGGATCAGCCCAGAACTACACTGCAGGACCTGGTCAATGACCTGAAGAGAGTTGGGACCACAGTCTCAAAGAAAACCATTAGTAACACACTACGCCGTCATGGATTAAAATCCTGCAGCACACGCAAGGTCCCCCTGCTCAAGCCAGCGCATGTCCAGGCCCGTCTGAAGTTTGCCAATGACCATCTGGATGATCCAGAGGAGGAATGGGAGAATATCATGTGGTCTGATGAGACAAAAATAGAGCTTTTTGGCCTAAACTCAACTCGCCGTGTTTGGAGGAAGAAGAAGGATGAGAACAGGTGGAAACATCATTCTTTGGGGATGCTTTTCTGCAAAGGGAACAGGACGACTGCACCGTATTGAGGGGAGGATGGATGGGGCCATGTATCGCGAGATCTTGGCCAACAACCTCCTTCCCTCAGTAAGAGCATTGAAGCTGCGTCTTCCAGCATGACAACGACCCGAAACACACAGCCAGGGCAACTAAGGCGTGGCTCTGTAAGAAGCATCTCAAGGTCCTGGAGTGGCCAAGCCAGTCTCCAGACCTGAACCCAATAGAACATCTTTGGAGGGAGCTGAAAGTCCGTATTGCCCAGCGACAGCCCCGAAACCTGAAGGATCTGGAGAAGGTCTGTATGGAGGAGTGGGCCAAAATCCCTGCTGCAGTGTGTGCAAACCTGGTCAAGAACTACAGCAAACAAATGATCTCTGTAATTGCAAACACATGTTTCTGTACCAAATATTAAGTTCTGCTTTTCTGATGTATCAAATACTTATGTCATGCAATAAAATGCAAATTAATTACTTAAAAATCATACAATGTGATTTTCTGGATTTTTGTTTTAGATTCCGTCTCTCACAGTTGAAGTGTACCTATGATAAAAAATTACAGACCTCTACATGCTTTGTAAGTAAGAAAACCTGCAAAATTGGCAGTGTATCAAATACTTGTTCTCCCCACTGTACATACATACATACATACATACATACATACATACATACATACATACATACATACATACATACATACATACATACATACATACATACATACATACATACATACATACATACATACATACATACATACATACATACATACATACATACATACATACATACATACATACATACATACATACATACATACATACATACATACATACATACATACATACATATATGACTCCCCTCTCTATAGCATGTGATCACATGATCTGTTTGTTGGTGTGAATGTCTGTGTTTTCAACGTGGTTCCCAGAAGCTTCTTGTTTCAGTGAATGTGTGTGTAGCGTGTTTGGGTGCATGCGTGCGGGCGTACTGGGTCTACTGGCTACTGTGTATACACTGGTGTGCACTCATGTTTGAGATTATCTTTGTATATGTGTGGGAGTGTGTGTGTGTGTGTGTGGGAGTGGGTGTGTGTGTGTGGGAGTGGGTGCATGCGTGCGGGCGTACTGGGTCTACTGGCTACTGTGTATACACTGGTGTGCACTCATGTTTGAGATTATCTTTGTATATGTGTGGGAGTGGGTGTGTGTGTGTGGGAGTGGGTGTGTGTGTGTGGGAGTGGGTGTGTGTGTGTGGGAGTGGGTGTGTGTGTGTGGGAGTGTGTGTGTGTGTGTGTGTGGGAGTGGGTGTGTGTGTGTGGGAGTGGGTGCATGCGTGCGGGCGTACTGGGTCTACTGGCTACTGTGTATACACTGGTGTGCACTCATGTTTGAGATTATCTTTGTATATGTGTGGGAGTGTGTGTGTGGGAGTGGGAGTGGGTGTGTGTGTGTGGGAGTGGGTGTGTGTGTGTGGGAGTGGGTGTGTGTGTGTGGGAGTGGGTGTGTGTGTGTGGGAGTGGGTGTGTGTGTGTGGGAGTGGGTGTGTGTGTGTGGGAGTGGGTGTGTGTGTGTGGGAGTGGGTGTGTGTGTGTGGGAGTGGGTGTGTGTGTGTGGGAGTGGGTGTGTGTGTGTGGGAGTGGGTGTGTGTGTGTGGGAGTGGGTGTGTGTGGGAGTGGGTGTGTGTGTGTGGGAGTGGGTGTGTGTGTGTGGGAGTGGGTGTGTGTGTGTGGGAGTGGGGGTGTGTGTGTGTGGGAGTGGGGTGTGTGTGTGTGGGAGTGGGTGTGTGTGTGTGGGAGTGGGTGTGTGTGTGTGGGAGTGGGTGTGTGTGTGTGGGTGTGTGTGTGTGGGAGTGGGTGTGTGTGTGTGGGAGTGGGTGTGTGTGTGTGGGGTGTGTGTGTGTGGGAGTGGGTGTGTGTGTGTGGGAGTGGGTGTGTGTGTGTGGGAGTGGGTGTGTGTGTGTGGGAGTGGGTGTGTGTGTGGGAGTGGTGTGTGTGTGTGGGAGTGGTGTGTGGGTGTGTGTGGGAGTGGGTGTGTGTGTGTGGGAGTGGGTGTGTGTGTGTGGGAGTGGGTGTGTGTGTGTGGGAGTGGGTGTGTGTGTGTGGGAGTGTGTGTGTGTGGGGGTGTGGGAGTGGGTGTGTGTGTGTGGGAGTGGGTGTGTGTGTGTGGGAGTGGGTGTGTGTTTCTCAACACTCACCCTGTGCATACTACTACGAAGTCCATGGCATTCCATCCGTTCCTTATGTAGGAATTCTTATGGAAGGCAAATCCTAGAGCCAGGATCTTAATGCCTGACTCAAAACAAAAGATCCCTATGAAGTAGGGCTCAGTGTCATCCTAAAGGAGAGAGGGGGGGGGGGTTAATAGAAGAAGGCTCAGTGCAAAGACTTTACAGGGTTCAACTTAAAGGGACAATCTGCAGTTTAAACAATGTTTTCTTTTTTTAAGTACATTGTTTTTAAAACAATGAAACAAACTTTTATATTATTTTGGGGGTTCCGTTGGGGTATGAAAAGAAGTTCTATTCTTCAAGAATCAATGGGTATAAAGTCAAAACATGGATGAACCAACTGCAGATTGCCCCTTTAAATACACAATGTATAAATACATAATCCAAGATGTTAGACAGTATGAAGTAAGGTTCTATGGTGCTGAGAGGACAGAGAGATGTTAGACAGTATGAAGTAAGGTTCTATGGTGCTGAGAGGACAGAGAGATGTTAGACAGTGTGAAGTAAGGCTCTATGGTGCTGAGAGGACAGAGAGATGTTAAACAGTGTGAAGTAAGGCTCTATGGTGCTGAGGGGACAGAGAGATGTTAGACAGTGTGAAGTAAGGTTCTATGGTGCTGAGAGGACACAGAGATGTTAGACAGTATGAAGTAAGGCTCTATGGTGCTGAGAGGACAGAGAGATGTTAGAGACGTCCTTCTGTAGCTCAGTTGGTAGAGCATGGCGCTTGTAACGCCAGGGTAGTGGGTTCGATCCCTGGGACCACCCATACGTAGAATGTATGCACACATGACTGTAAGTTGCTTTGGATAAAAGCGTCTGCTAAATGGCATATATATATATATACATACATATATAGAGAGATGTTAGACAGTATGAAGTAAGGCTCTATGGTGCTGAGAGGACAGAGAGATGTTAGACAGTATGAAGTAAGGCTCTATGGTGCTGAGAGGACAGAGAGATGTTAGACAGTGTGAAGTAAGGTTCTATGGTGCTGAGAGGACACAGAGATGTTAGACAGTATGAAGTAAGGCTCTATGGTGCTGAGAGGACAGAGAGATGTTAGAGACGTCCTTCTGTAGCTCAGTTGGTAGAGCATGGCGCTTGTAACGCCAGGGTAGTGGGTTCGATCCCTGGGACCACCCATACGTAGAATGTATGCACACATGACTGTAAGTTGCTTTGGATAAAAGCGTCTGCTAAATGGCATATATATATATATATATACATACATATATAGAGAGATGTTAGACAGTATGAAGTAAGGCTCTATGGTGCTGAGAGGACAGAGAGATGTTAGACAGTATGAAGTAAGGCTCTATGGTGCTGAGAGGACAGAGAGATGTTAGACAGGAAAGGGGAAGGGAACTGATCTGAATTGTATAGTATTCATCCACCTGGGAAGGTTCACACACGGCATTATACGTAACATTAATGTATACACAAAGAAACGTCCTGATTGATCCATGCATATACACCTGTATAGTACAGCATGTATGCTTACAGCATGTGTGTGATATTGGTATATCTATGTTCACATGTGTGTCTGTGTGAGTGTTTGTGTGCATTCATATGTGTGTCTGTGTGAGTGTTTGTGTGCATTCATATGTGTGTCTGTGTGAGTGTTTGTGTGCATTCATATGTGTCTGTGTGAGTGTTTGTGTGCATTCATATGTGTGTCTGTGTGAGTGTTTGTGTGCATTAATGCATGTGTGTGCATGTACAAATTTGTATGTGTGTGTATGCATTCGTAAGTGGGGGTGTGGGACAAATTCCCGTTTGTGTGAGTGTGTGTCCAGTGTGTGTGTGACGTACCAGGCGTTCAGACAGAGGAGTCTTGTCTCCATCAGGCAGATGTTGCTCCAGAGCCAGGACAATACAGTTGGCACAGATGGTGGCCAGGATCAACCACTCAAACGGAGTGAGAGAGTACAGTCAAGGAAGAAAACAGGGAGGAGAGCAGAGAACAGACGGAGAGGACAGGAAGAAACCAGGGAGGAGAGGAGAAGAGGACAGACAGAGAGGACAGGAAGAGATCCAGAAGGAGAGGGCAGACAGAGAGGACAGGAAGAAACCAGAGAGGGGAGGACAGACAGAGAGGACAGGAAGAAACCCGGGAGGAGAGGGCAGACAGGGAGGACATGAAGAAACCAGGGAGGAGAAGGCAGACAGAGAAGACAGGAAGAAACCAGGGAGGAGAGGACAGGAAGAGATCCAGGAGGAGAGGGCAGACAGAGAGGACAGGAAGAAACCAGGAAGGAGAAGGCAGACAGAGAGGACAGGAAGAAACCAGGGAGGAGAAGGCAGACAGAGAAGACAGGAAGAAACCAGGGAGGAGAGGGCAGACAGAGAAGACAGGAAGAAACCAGGGAGGAGAGGACAGACAGAGAGGGCAGGAAGAAACCAGGGAGGAGAAGGCAGACAGAGAGGACAGGAAGAAACCAGGAAGGAGAAGGCAGACAGAGAGTACAGGAAGAAACCAGGGAGGAGAGGACAGACAGAGAGGACAGGAAGAAACCAGGGAGGAGAATGCAGACAGAGAGGACAGGAAGAAACCAGGGAGGAGAGGAGAAGAGGACAGACAGAGAGGACAGGAAGAAACCAGGGAGGAGAAGGCAGACAGAGAAGACAGGAAGAAACCAGGGAGGAGAGGACAGGAAGAGATCCAGGAGGAGAGGACAGACAGAGAGGACAGGAAGAAACCAGGAAGGAGAAGGCAGACAGAGAAGACAGGAAGAAACCAGGGAGGAGAGGGCAGACAGAGAGGACAGGAAGAAACCAGGAAGGAGAAGGCAGACAGAGAGGACAGGAAGAAACCAGGAAGGAGAAGGCAGACAGAGAGTACAGGAAGAAACCAGGGAGGAGAGGACAGACAGAGAGGACAGGAAGAAACCAGGGAGGAGAATGCAGACAGAGAGTACAGGAAGAAACCAGGGAGGAGAGGAGAAGAGGACAGACAGAGAGGACAGGAAGAAACCAGGGAGGAGAAGGCAGACAGAGAGGACAGGAAGAAACCAGGGAGGAGAGGACAGGAAGAGATCCAGGAGGAGAGGACAGACAGAGAGGACAGGAAGAAACCAGGAAGGAGAAGGCAGACAGAGAGGACAGGAAGAAACCAGGGAGGAGAAGGCAGACAGAGAAGACAGGAAGAAACCAGGGAGGAGAAGGCAGACAGAGAGGACAGGAAGAAACCAGGAAGGAGAAGGCAGACAGAGAGTACAGGAAGAAACCAGGGAGGAGAGGGCAGACAGAGAAGACAGGAAGAAACCAGGGAGGAGAGGACAGACAGAGAGGACAGGAAGAAACCAGGGAGGAGAATGCAGACAGAGAGGACAGGAAGAAACCAGGGAGGAGAGGAGAAGAGGACAGACAGAGAGGACAGGAAGAAACCAGGGAGGAGAAGGCAGACAGAGAGGACAGGAAGAAACCAGGGAGGAGAGGACAGGAAGAGATCCAGGAGGAGAGGACAGACAGAGAGGACAGGAAGAAACCAGGGAGGAGAGGAGAAGAGGACAGACAGAGAGGACAGGAAGAGATCTGGGAGGAGAGGAGAAGAGGACAGAAAAAGGACAAGGCGCCAGCAATCTGATACTCAACTAACTCAGTTATTCCCGAATTCCAGAATGTTATAACATTTATAACAAACGTGTATATCATAATAACATATTTTAAAATCCAAAATATAATAATGAGCCAACAATTAAAACTCCCAGTCAAAAATAACAACGATATACAGTAGCTATTGGCTGATCATAACCACATGATCAAATATATACAGTTGAGAAAAGCTCTTGATGAATTATTGGACATGATGCCATGATTCTACAAACACAGCTACCAACTTCCTTACACTCAGTATAGTGTTTCCTGAATGGGCTGAGACCTACACTGCACGGTAAACATTAACATATAGCATTGTGTAGTGTTTCCTGAATGGGCTGAGACCTACACTGCACGGTAAACATTAACATATAGCATTGTGTAGTGTTTCCTGAATGGGCTGAGACCTACACTGCACGGTAAACATTAACATATAGCATTGTGTAGTGTTTCCTGAATGGGCTGAGACCTACACTGCACGGTAAACATTAACATATAGCATTGTGTAGTGTTTCCTGAATGGGCTGAGACCTACACTGCACGGTAAACATTAACATATAGCATTGTGTAGTGTTTCCTGAATGGGCTGAGACCTACACTGCACGGTAAACATTAACATATAGCATTGTGTAGTGTTTCCTGAATGGGCTGAGACCTACACTGCACGGGAAACATTAACATATAGCATTGTGTAGTGTTTCCTGAATGGGCTGAGACCTACACTGCACGGGAAACATTAACATATAGCATTGTGTAGTGTTTCCTGAATGGGCTGAGACCTACACTGCACGGGAAACATTAACATATAGCATTGTGTAGTGTTTCCTGAATGGGCTGAGACCTACACTGCACGGTAAACATTAACATATAGCATTGTGTAGTGTTTCCTGAATGGGCTGAGACCTACACTGCACGGTAAACATTAACATATAGCATTGTGTAGTGTTTCCTGAATGGGCTGAGACCTACACTGCACGGTAAACATTAACATATAGCATTGTGTAGTGTTTCCTGAATGGGCTGAGACCTACACTGCACGGTAAACATTAACATATAGCATTGCAATAACTGTGTACAAATACACGAAGGTGACACCTGCTAAATGGGGATCAGGCCAGAAGAAAACCAGCTGTACAACCACCCTGCATATATAGTATGAACACACACACACATCGACACACAGGGTCAGACAGCTGTTCCCTGATGCCTGGTGGGGTCTGTGGTGAGATGTGTGTGTGTGTTGATGTGAGTGTAACGTAATGCAGTGCTGCAGGGCCCAGTGTGAGTGAGTCACTCAGACATGCACCAGGCATGGTTGTAATGGGCTGTCATTACACAGTTACCCTCACACAGCCCCGCTGCATGTTGATACACACTGACAAACACACGCAGATGATGCATACACACACACACACAAACATATGTAGGCGTATATTTAAACAGAAGAATAACTGCTGCTGGTACACACACACACACAGACACACACACACACACACACACACATACACACACACACACAAACATATGTAGGCGCACACACAAACACACAGACACAGAATGATGCCACACACACAGAGCGATGACACATGGGCTTATTACTAACCATGTTGTATATTTAAACAGATGAAGAACTGCAGCTGGCACACACACACATACACACACACACACACACACACACACACACACACACACACACACACACACACACACACACACACACACACACACACACACACACACACACACACACACACACACACACACACACACACACACACACAGAGACAGACAGACAGACAGACAGACAGACAGACAGACAGACAGACAGACAGACAGACAGACAGACAGACAGACAGACAGACAGACAGACAGACAGACAGACAGACAGACAGACAGACAGACAGACAGACAGACAGACAGACAGACAGACAGACAGACACACACTCACTCACTCACTCACTCACTCACACACACACAGAGTCATTGTTATGGCTAGTGCAGGGATGAGGCCTAAGCAGTGAGTATGATTCAGTGTGACATCAACGTTTGACTCTACATACAGAAGGACTGAGGGCAATAAAGAGAGAGAGAGAGAGAGAGAGAGAGAGAGAGAGAGAGAGAGAGAGAGAGAGAGAGAGAGAGAGAGAGAGAGAGAGAGAGAGAGAGAGAGAGAGAGAGAGAGAGAAGAAGAGAACGAGAGAGGGATTAGGGATCCCTACCACATGAACTCATAAACTCACGGGTAGTTAATTGTATCTCATGCTGTTTGTCTCTTGCTCTCTCTTTTTCTCGCTCTCTTTTCCCTCTCTCTCTTTTCCCTCTCTCTTTTCCCTCTCTCTTTTCCCTCTCTCTTTCCCTCTCTCTTCTCCCTCTCTTTTCCCTCTCTCTTTTCCCTCTCTCGTTTCCCTCTCTCTTTTCCCTCTCTCTTTTCACTCTCTCTTTTCACCCTCTCTTTTCACTTTCTCTTTTCCAGGCTGGCCAGAAGACAGATCCATGGATATGGAACGTTTGAGAAGGTCCTGAGGACGTGGATATATATACCTTCCCCCTGCTGACTCTATCAATGGACTCACTCTAGTCTCTACCTGAATGTTCCTGTGTAGGGAACATAGTTAACTGGAAGGTTGGATAGACAAGCATCATCAAGAAGAGAAATAGAGATATAGAGATAACAATCAATCAACCAATCAATCAAACATACAATGAATAAACAGGAAAAGGATGGACACATAGATATTCACAGAAACACGTGTCACTAAGTGCTAGATGGCTTAGACCCACAGTGGGAAGCAGTAGCAATGATACACTCCCCTAAAGACGAAACGTCAAGAGAAACCATAGAGAATAAAGAGGAAAAGGATGGATGTGTGAACATGTGTGTGTACATTTAAGTAGCATGTGTGTGTTAGTCCTATATGGAATTAGTAGTATATGTGTGTGTGTGTGTGTGTGTGTGTGTGTGTGTGTGTGTGTGTGTGTGTGTGTGTGTGTGTGTGTGTGTGTGTGTGTGTGTGTGTGTGTGTGTGTGTGTGTGTGTGTGTGTGTGTGTGTGTGTGTGTGTGTGTGTGTGTGTGTGTGTGTGTGTGTGTGTGTTGTCCATATTGTGTAGTGTGTCAAGTTACCATTCTGCACATTTTGTGCCGGTGTTGTTTTGCACACACACAATCTGCTTATTAATGTGGCCAGTGCTCTGATCCATGCTGCCAAGAACCTTCAATTATGAATCTCTCCTTCCTCCCTCCTCACCGCACTATATATAGCAACATGACAGAGTTAAAAGCAAGGGAAGACAGGGGAAGAGAGAGAGTGAGAGAGAGGATAGAGAGAGATAAGGAGGGGGTGGATATTCCCTCTCTGTCTCTCCTGCCTCTTCTCATTTCCTCTCGTCCTCTCTCCTATCGCAGTCTCTCTGTCTCTCAGTCTCTCTCTCCACCCTTCTCCCCCACTCCCTTAGCTTTATGGTTGGAGTGATGTTGTTGATGATGTGTGGGTGTATGCTTGTGTGTATGTGTGTGCCCATGTGTGCCCATGAAGATATACCTGTCTGTGTGTGTGTGTGTGTGTGTGTGTGTGTGTGTGTGTGTGTGTGTGTGTGTGTGTGTGTGTGTGTGTGTGTGTGTGTGTGTGTGTGTGTGTGTGTGTGTGTGTGTGTGTGTGTGTGTGTGTGTGTGTGTGTGTGTGTGTGTGTGTGTGTGTGTGTGTGTGTGTGTGTGTGTGTGTGTGTGTGATGGGGACGATGGGAGAATGACCAAACAGAGGAGAGTCTCTGTCCTCAGACTGGAGCTTCACTGAGCTACAATCAGCAACCAGCATCAATCTCCATAACACAACCCTTTCCTGTATTATAGCTTATATACAGTGCCTTGCGAAAGTATTCGGCCCCCTTGAACTTTGCGACCTTTTGCCACATTTCAGGCTTCAAACATAAAGATATAAAACTGTATTTTTTTGTTAAGAATCAACAACAAGTGGGACACAATCATGAAGTGGAACAACATTTATTGGATATATCAAACTTTTTTAACAAATCAAAAACTGAAAAATTGGGCGTGCAAAATTATTCAGCCCCCTTAAGTTAATACTTTGTAGCGCCACCTTTTGCTGCGATTACAGCTGTAAGTCGCTTGGGGTATGTCTCTATCAGTTTTGCACATCGAGAGACTGAAATGTTTTCCCATTCCTCCTTGCAAAACAGCTCGAGCTCAGTGAGGTTGGATGGAGAGCATTTGTGAACAGCAGTTTTCAGTTCTTTCCACAGATTCTCGATTGGATTCAGGTCTGGACTTTGACTTGGCCATTCTAACACCTGGATATGTTTATTTTTGAACCATTCCATTGTAGATTTTGCTTTATGTTTTGGATCATTGTCTTGTTGGAAGACAAATCTCCGTCCCAGTCTCAGGTCTTTTGCAGACTCCATCAGGTTTTCTTCCAGAATGGTCCTGTATTTGGCTCCATCCATATTCCCATCAATTTTAACCATCTTCCCTGTCCCTGCTGAAGAAAAGCAGGCCCAAACCATGATGCTGCCACCATGATGAGTTGATGAGCTGTGTTGCTTTTACGCCAAACATAAAGTTTTGCATTGTTGCCAAAAAGTTCCATTTTGGTTTCATCTGACCAGAGCACCTTCTTCCACATGTTTGATGTGTCTCCCAGGTGGCTTGTGGCAAACCTTAAACGACACTTTTTATGGATATCTTTAAGAAATGGCTTTCTTCTTGCCACTCTTCCATAAAGGCCAGATTTGTGCAATATACGACTGATTGTTGTCCTATGGAAAGAGTCTCCCACCTCAGCTGTAGATCTCTGCAGTTCATCCAGAGTGATCATGGGCCTCTTAGCTGCATCTCTGATCAGTCTTCTCCTTGTATGAGCTGAAAGTTTAGAGGGACGGCCAGGTCTTGGTAGATTTGCAGTGGTCTGATACTCCTTCCATTTCAATATTATCGCTTGCACAGTGCTCCTTGGGATGTTTAAAGCTTGGGAAATCTTTTTGTATCCAAATCCGGCTTTAAACTTCTTCACAACAGTATCTCGGACCTGCCTGGTGTGTTCCTTGTTCTTCATGATGCTCTCTGCGCTTTTAACGGACCTCTGAGACTATCACAGTGCAGGTGCATTTATACAGAGACTTGATTACACACAGGTGGATTGTATTTATCATCATTAGTCATTTAGGTCAACATTGGATCATTCAGAGATCCTCACTGAACTTCTAGAGAGAGTTTGCAGCACTGAAAGTAAAGGGGCTGAATAATTTTGCACGGCCAATTTTTCAGTTTTTGATTTGTTAAAAAAGTTTGAAATATCCAATAAATGTCATTCCACTTCGTGATTGTGTCCCACTTGTTGTTGATTCTTCACAAAAAAATACAGTTTTATATCTTTATGTTTGAAGCCTGAAATGTGGCAAAAGGTCGCAAAGTTCAAGGGGGCTGAAAAGTTTCACAAGGCACTGTATCTTACATGTAACACCGACTGTTGGACAGTCGGTGTTACGAACAGCTACAGCAACAGCTCTAACCTATCACACATATCTACAGGGAAAGGGAGGGAGGGAGGGAGGGAGGGAGGGAGGGAGGGAGGGGAGGGAGGGAGGGAGGGGAGGGAGGGAGGGAGGGAGGGAGGGAGGGAGGGAGGGAGGGAGGGAGGGAGGGAGGGAGGGAGGGAGGGAGCAGACCATCTGGTAGCAGACCATATGGTTAGCAAGAAACACACACACACACAAAAGTATAGCACACAAGTCTCTCTCTCCACCTGTCTCCCCACAACCTCATAAAGTCCTTCTGTCCTCTACTTTTTCTCTTTCCCTTATTCCATCCCTCTTTCTTTCTCTCTCTCCTCAGTAAGAGTATATGTATCACTGATAGACTCCTATCTCTATGGGTACTAAGCCTCATCCCCATCTCCTCTTCCTTTCTATGTCTATTTGTCTATATCTCTATTGCCTCATCTCTCTTTCCTTCTCCTCATCCTCTACCTGTCAAACAGTACAGACATTTCTCCTCTCTCTGCCTCTATCCCTTTCCCTTTCTCTCTCTCTCTCTCTCTCTCTCTCTCTCTCTCTCTCTCTCTCTCTCTCTCTCTCTCTCTCTCTCTCTCTCTCTCTCTCTCTCTCTCTCTCTCTCTCTCTCTCTCTCTCTCTCTCTCTCTTCAGATCCACCCCTTTCACCTTCAACTACTCTATGTGCTTCCATTCACTACCCTTTTCACTGTATCCCTCCTTTCCTTTTCTGGTCCTCTACCTTCACCTTCTTTATCTCTCCTTTCTCTACCTTCACCTCCTCTATCTCTCCTTTCTCTACCTTCACCTCCTCTATCTCTCCTTTCTCTACCTTCACCTTCTTTATCTCTCCTTTCTCTACCCCTGGTCTCTCTATCTCTCCTTTCTCTACCCCTGGTCTCTCTATCTCTCCTTTCTCTACCCCTGGTCTCTCTATCTCTCCTACCCCTTTCTCTATCTCTCCTTTCTCCCCTGGTCTCTCTATCTCTCCTTTCTCTACCCCTGGTCTCTCTATCTCTCCTCTCTCTACCCCTGGTCTCTCTATCTCTCCTTTCTCTACCCCTGGTCTCTCTATCTCTCCTTTTTCAACCAATCGGCTCTCTATCTCTCCTTTCTCTACCTCTCGTCTCTCTATCTCTCCTTTCTCAACCCCTGGTCTCTCTATCTCTCCTTTCTCAACCCCTCGGCTCTCTATCTCTCCTTTCTCAACCCCTGGTCTCTTTATCTCTCATTTCTCTACCCCTGGTCTCTCTATCTCTCCTTTCTCTACCCCTGGTCTCTCTATCTCTCCTCTCTCTACCCCTGGTCTCTCTATCTCTCCTTTCTCTACCCCTGGTCTCTCTATCTCTCCTTTCTCTACCCCTGGTCTCTCTATCTCTCCTCTCTCTACCCCTGGTCTCTCTATCTCTCCTTTTTCAACCAATCGGCTCTCTATCTCTCCTTTCTCTACCTCTCGTCTCTCTATCTCTCCTTTCTCAACCCCTGGTCTCTCTATCTCTCCTTTCTCAACCCCTCGGCTCTCTATCTCTCCTTTCTCAACCCCTGGTCTCTCTATCTCTCCTTTCTCTACCCCTGGTCTCTCTATCTCTCCTTTCTCTACCCCTGGTCTCTCTATCTCTCCTTTCTCTACCCCTGGTCTCTCTATCTCTCCTTTCTCTACCCCTGGTCTCTCTATCTCTCCTCTCTCTACCCCTGGTCTCTCTATCTCTCCTTTCCCTACCCCTGGTCTCTCTATCTCTCCTTTTTCAACCAATCGGCTCTCTATCTCTCCTTTCTCTACCTCTCGTCTCTGTATCTCTCCTTTCTCTACCCCTGGTC
>NC_060188.1:8730227-8737727 GCF_021184085.1 Oncorhynchus gorbuscha | reverse complement strand
GCTTTGATATTATTTGACAGAACGGCAGAAGGAGAGACTGGGAGGGAAATGGAAGAACAAAAAACCAACGAGTGATTTCACCTGGCTATAAAGAGACTCATCTAGGGGTTTGTCTGGTCAAATAAAGGCATAGTATAGTATGCTGTATGTATGCTGACATTATATACTGCCCCATGCACACTAGCATCAGTACATCAGGTTCTATATGATAGTGGATAAATAGTATCAGTCTCTAGCTGTAAACTACAGTTTTTAACAATCACTTTGGCACTAATTTCAGAACCTTGTGGTCATTTTTCAAAACTCCAGACACAAAACTCAAAACGGTCATCACTTGTAACACAGGCTGTCCAATGTTCAGAACATTTCACTGTGAATTCATATCTTTAAAGAAACCTTGCAGTTGCAGAATCATTGTTTCAAATAACTCATTTATCATGAAATACCATAGGAACATTCATTTAGATCACCCACACACAAGATACCGATATTTTCACTGTGTAGTTGTTCATCATGAAATATTGTAATACAAAATATGTGACACGTTTCATTACTACTACACTTAAATACATCACTGTAAAATGACTAGTAGAGAGAATACTACAGACACGGTGGAATCATTGAACAAAATATGAAATTTATTGATGAAATACAATAAAATCCCAACATAGGTTTCTTTGAATCAAAACAAAAATAATTAGCTAAAAAATAAATAAAAAACAGTTAAATGTCCAGTGCAGTGGATGTTTTCATGAGCCAAACATCTTGGGAAGAATCTTCTGGCGAATCCAGGCCTGACACTGGTCTGCCGTGATGTCATTGCATGCGTCATCCATGGCCTGGAGAAGGGTGGCTTGTTCCTTGAGGGCGCCTATCATATACCTTCCACCTCCATGTGGAGAAAAATTCCTCAATCGGGTTAAGGAAAGGAGAGTATGGGGGTAAGTACAGGGTGGTAAATTGTGGATGGGCCTGAAACCATGCTTGCACCATTTGAGCATGGTGGAACCTGACATTATCCCACACAATGACATAGGCCATGCCATCAGCTCTACAGACCTGATTTAGCTCATCAAGGAAGGTTTCATTCAAACAGTGAATCATGTGGCTGCCTGCAACTCAATATATAGAGTATATAGAGTAGAGGGCTTTAGTTGTTGCTCAACCAAACATTAGAACGGGCAAGATCTAATCTAAGCAACTTTGACCGTGTTGTGATTGTTGATGCCACACATGGTGATTCCAGCATCTCAGAAACAGCTGCCTTCCTGGGATTTTTACGCACTACAGCCTCTAGAGTTTAGAGAGAATGGTGTGATAAACAGAACACATTCAGTGAGAGGCAGTTCTGTGGGCAAAACCACCTTGTTAATGAGAGAGGTCAGAGGAGAATGTCCAGACTCATTCAAGCTAACAGAAAGGCCACAAATGCTTAAATAACAGCTGTTTAAAACAGTGGAGTGCAGAAGGGCATCTCTTAACGTACAACACCGTGAATAATTCAGGCTGTTGTGGAGGCAAAAGGGGGTCCTACCCAGTACTAGATAGGTGTACCTAATAAAGTGGCCGGTGAGTATACAGTAATGTCAAATCTGAAAACATGGTCTGGAAAAGTGGTACATGGGACCATAGAAACAGTGTTTGAAAAGAATGATGATGAAATATTGCATTAAATGATAATGTAGTCCAATGTTCCACGGTAATTGGTGTCAATGGATCTCGTTATCCTGAAACATTCATGATCTAAACATGGAATATTGTTTGTCAGTTTCCATACAACTATGCATTAAGAGTAATGCAACAGTTACTTATCATTTTGAGCAGTTGTATCAATTGATAGTTAGATAATTGTAATGAAATGAATAGACAGTCATTTCAGATGTAATGTGTGAATTGCATTTTGAAATGGTAATACTTTGATGTTAAGTTGTCATTTTGAACAGGTGATTATAGTTCATTGAACAAATGATCTTAGCTTTATGTGTATTGTATCCAAGCAATTGGAAAAAGTGTTTTGAAAAATGTGCATTTTGATCATTGGTTGTGAGTTTTGTGTCTGGAGTTTTGAAAAATGACATCAAGGTTCCGAAATTAGTGCCAAAGTGATTGTAAAAAAACTATAATACCTTCTACCTCGAGCCTCAGTTTAGCCTCTGTAGCTGTACCTGTCCCTGCAGCGCCTGGCCTCACTCTGGCCCTCTCTAGCCCATATGTCTCATGCCCCTGTGTCACACTTGTCACTGTCACCTTTTGTTATGCTGTGTGCGTGCGTGCGTGCGTGCGTGCGTGCGTGCGTGCATGCGTGCGTGTGTGTGTGTGTGTGTGTGTGTGTGTGTGTGTGTGTGTGTGTGTGTGTGTGTGTGTGTGTGTGTGTGTGTGTGTGTGTGTGTGTGTGCTCGTGTTGGGGTTGGGGTATTGGCAAATATGTGTGTAGATAGTTTTTGTGTGTGTTTGGGTAGGAAATGTGCGTGCGTGCGTGTACTGCAGGTAGAGGCAGGTGTCTACACAGAGAGCAGGTTTATCTGGTAGCAGCATGACCATGTGACTAAAGAAATTGAGCATGAAGAAGCCATCCATTAACAATGCTCTCTCTCTCTATTTTTCTCTCTCCGTCTATTTCTCTCTCTCTGTCTTTGTCTTACTTTCTGTCTCTCTCTCGTTATTTCTCTCCTGCTCTCCCTCTTTGTCTCTCTCATTCTCTTTCTCCGCACTCTGCACCCAGCTCCCAAAAATAGCATTGCTCCACGTCACCCCCGCTCCCCACAAACACGCACATACTCAAATACACACACATATACACACACGCATATGCACACACACACATATACACACACACATATACACACACATATGCACGCACACATATGCACACACACACATACATACACACTGAAATACACACATACAGTACCAGCCTGCCGTCAAAATGGAATAATTCAGCGGAAAGCTAGAATGCAAGACTGAGAGATGGAGAAAGAGAGGAGGGGGTAGTGAAAGAGAAGGTATAGACTGAGAGATGGAGAAAGAGAGGAGGGGGTAGTGAAAGAGAAGGTATAGACTGAGAGATGGAGAAAGAGAGGAGGGGGTAGTGAAAGAGAAGGTATAGACTGAGAGATGGAGAAAGAGAGGAGGGGGTAGTGAAAGAGAAGGTATAGACTGAGAGATGGAGACAGAGAGAGAGAGAGAGAGAGAGAGAGAGAGAGAGAGAGAGAGAGAGAGAGAGAGAGAGAGAGAGAGAGAGAGAGAGAGAGAGAGAGAGAGAGAGAGAGAGAGAGAGAGAGAGAGAGAGAGAGAGAGAGAGAGAGAGAGAGTAGCATTACCTATCTAAACATGGTATACACTGGTATTTGGTGTTTGCAAAAGCAGCAGCTACTCTTCCTGGGCTCCACACAAAACATGGAACATAATACAGAATGACATAATACAGAACATTATTAGACAACAACAGCTCAAGGACAGAACTAGATACATTAAGAACACCTTCCTAATTTTGAGTTGCACCCCCTTTCGCCCTCAGAACAGCCTTAATTCATCGGGGCATGGACTCCACAAGGTAACGAAAGCTTTGCACAGGGATTCAGGCCCATGTTGACTCCAATGCTTCACACAGTTGGGTCAAGTTGGAAAACCCATCAGCGTTGCAGTTCATGACAGACTCAAACCAGTGCGCCTGGCCCCTACAACCATACCCCGTTCAAAGGCACTTTTTTGTCTTGTCCATTCACTCTCTAAATGGAAAACATACACAACATACACAATCCATGTCTCAATTGTCTCAAGACTTAAAAATCCTTCTTTAACTTGTCTCCTCCCCTGACATCAATACGGGATCATAGCTTTAATCTGGAATCACCTGGTCAGTATATGTCATGGAAAGAGTTGTTAATGCTTTGTACACTCAGTACATTCCCCAATGCATTCAGAAAGTATTCAGCACTCAGTACATTCCCCAGTGCATTCAGAAAGTATTCAGCACTCAGTACATTCCCCAATGCATTCAGAAAGTATTCAGCACTCAGTACATTCCCCAGTGCATTCAGAAAGTATTCAGCACTCAGTACATTCCCCAGTGCATTCAGAAAGTATTCAGCACTCAGTACATTCCCCAGTGCATTCAGTAAGTATTCAGCACTCAGTACATTCCCCAGTGCATTCAGTAAGTATTCAGCACTCAGTACATTCCCCAGTGCATTCAGTAAGTATTCAGCACTCAGTACATTCCCCAGTGCATTCAGAAAGTATTCAGCACTCAGTACATTCCCCAGTGCATTCAGAAAGTATTCAGCACTCAGTACATTCCCCAGTGCATTCAGTGCAAAGTATTCAGCACTCAGTACATTCCCCAGTGCATTCAGAAAGTATTCAGCACTCAGTACATTCCCCAGTGCATTCAGAAAGTATTCAGCACTCAGTACATTCCCCAGTGCATTCAGAAAGTATTCAGCACTCAGTACATTCCCCAGTGCATTCAGAAAGTATTCAGCACTCAGTACATTCCCCAGTGCATTCAGAAAGTATTCAGCACTCAGTACATTCCCCAGTGCATTCAGTAAGTATTCAGCACTCAGTACATTCCCCAGTGCATTCAGAAAGTATTCAGCACTCAGTACATTCCCCAGTGCATTCAGAAAGTATTCAGCACTCAGTACATTCCCCAGTGCATTCAGAAAGTATTCAGCACTCAGTACATTCCCCAGTGCATTCAGTAAGTATTCAGCACTCAGTACATTCCCCAGTGCATTCAGAAAGTATTCAGCACTCAGTACATTCCCCAGTGCATTCAGAAAGTATTCAGCACTCAGTACATTCCCCAGTGCATTCAGAAAGTATTCAGCACTCAGTACATTCCCCAGTGCATTCAGAAAGTATTCAGCACTCAGTACATTCCCCAGTGCATTCAGAAAGTATTCAACACTCAGTACATTCCCCAGTGCATTCAGTAAGTATTCAGCACTCAGTACATTCCCCAGTGCATTCAGAAAGTATGACATAGTACTGAAGAATGGATGACATAGTACTGAAGAAACAGGGATCGTTTTGGCTCATGAGCACCACTTTCCAAACTACTGGCTGAAAATGTACTAAAAACCCTAATTTAACGTCTGCGCTATTTATACTTTATAAATAGTTTAGAAATGTTTTGAGTGAGCAGTGTAATTTCTCACAAAAAGATGGGTTTGCCATCGGAAGACATTCCAGCAGTACCTGTTAAAAGAATTAGCACACAATACAAGATGTTTAATGACATATACATAATAATTAGCTTACTGACATTTGCAAATGTGGGAGTAATGATTAATACATGGTGAACACACATGCCTTATAATTGGTTTATTAGGTACCCTTAAAATGACGTTTTACTGAATTTTAAACTAACCCTTCCCCTAACCATTTTCCTAACCTTAAACTAATTCACCGAGCCTGTTATGTAAATTCTCCTAACCTTCGTTGTTAGTCCTCCTAACCAGCAAAGTAAATTCTCCTTGAAATTCTCCTTTGTTGTTATGGTGGAATAAGCAGCCAGGGCTCAGTTGTATTTATTTAGTTATTTATTTTTGAAGGCAAATCATACTCAATGAACGTTTTGTTATTGTTGATGTCATTGACATTGTTGTTATAGACGTTTTTATTCTGATACATTTACATTTACATTTAAGTCATTTAGCAGACGCTCTTATCCAGAGCGACTTACAAATTGGTACCTATTAGTTTTGTACTATACTCCAGTTCATTGAGTATGATTTGCCCTCATGAATAAATAAGTCAATAAATACAACAAATAGAGCTGTAACAACCTCCAAGATGTCTGATCAGTTAGGTCTTCCAAATAGTATGATATTACATAACCGGGTAAGATGTCTGATCAGTTAGGTCTTCCAAATAGTATGATATTACATAACCGGGTAAGATGTCTGATCAGTTAGGTCTTCCAAATAGTATGATATTACATAACCGGGTAAGATGTCTGATCAGTTAGGTCTTCCAAATAGTATGATATTACATAACCGGGTAAGATGTCTGATCAGTTAGGTCTTCCAAATAGTATGATATTACATAACCGGGTAAGATGTCTGATCAGTTAGGTCTTCCAAATAGTATGATATTACATAACCGGGTAAGATGTCTGATCAGTTAGGTCTTCCAAATAGTATGATATTACATAACCAGGTAAGATGTCTGATCAGTTAGGTCTTCCAAATAGTATGATATTACATAACCGGGTAAGATGTCTGATCAGTTAGGTCTTCCAAATAGTATGATATTACATAACCAGTTAGGTAAGATGTCTGATCAGTTAGGTCTTCCAAATAGTATGATATTACATAACCGGGTAAGATGTCTGATCAGTTAGGTCTTCCAAATAGTATGATATTACATAACCAGGTAAGATGTCTGATCAGTTAGGTCTTCCAAATAGTATGATATTACATAACCGGGTAAGATGTCTGATCAGTTAGGTCTTCCAAATAGTATGATAATACATAACCGGGTAAGATGTCTGATCAGTTAGGTCTTCCAAATAGTATGATATTACATAACCGGGTAAGATGTCTGATCAGTTAGGTCTTCCAAATAGTATGATATTACATAACCGGGTAAGATGTCTGATCAGTTAGGTCTTCCAAATAGTATTATATGTCTGATCAGTTAGGTCTTCCAAATAGTATTATACTGATCGTCTTCCAAATAGTATTATATTGCATAACCGGGTAAGATGTCTGATCAGTTAGGTCTTCCAAATAGTATTATATTGCATAACCGGGTAAGATGTCTGAAGTTAGGTCTTCCAAATAGTATGATATTGCATAACCGGGTATACGATAATATCCTCTAATTCAAATGATATGATAATGCATAACCGGGATAAGAAGTACGATACTATACGTCCTCTAATTCGTATGATAATGCATAACCGGGTAAGAAGATAATATACGCCCTCTAATTCGTATGATAATGCATAACTAAGATGTACGATAATATCCTCTAATTCGTATGATAATGCATAACCGGGCAAGATGTACGATACTATACGATACTATCCTCTAATTCGGGCAAGATGTATGATAATGCATAACCGGGTAAGATGTACGATACTATACGTCCTCTAATTCGTATGATAATGCATAACCGGGCAAGATGTACGATACTATACGTCCTCTAATTCATATGATAATGCATAACCGGGTAAGAAGTACGATACTATACGTCCTCTAATTCGTATGATAATGCATAACCGGGCAAGATGTACGATACTATACGTCCTCTAATTTGTATGATAATGCATAACCGGGTAAGATGTACGATACTATACGTCCTCTAATTCGTATGATAATGCAATGCGATACTATACGTCCTCTAATTCGTATGATAATGCATAATGCAGTACGATACTATACGTCCTCTAATTCGTATGATAATGCATAACCGGGCAAGATGTACGATACTATACGCCCTCTAATGCATTCGTATGATAATGCATAACCGGGTAAGAAGCATAAC
>NC_060188.1:8720227-8727727 GCF_021184085.1 Oncorhynchus gorbuscha | reverse complement strand
GAAACCGAGCGAACGACACAGAATATCCAGTTATAGGCAGAATCAAATCAAATGTTATTTGTCACATGATTCGTAAACAACAGGTGTAAACTACAGGGAAGTGTTACTTATGAGTCATTTTCAACAATCCAGAGTTAAAGATTAAAATATCTAATAATTGAAATCGAATTGAAATCCTAACTTCAGATACGTTACTCAACGTGACTCACAAACGGCACAATCTGCACCGTTAAGTGGGACTAGGGAATATGACTGTGGTTAGAACTGTTCATAGGTCAGTTTCAACCTGCCAGATAACCTGAGCTGGCCTGTAAATACTGATCCTGGTTCAGTTTTAGCATGTTGTTGTATGTGAGAGTAGAGACTAGAGCCTTCCCAGGGGAATCATAATATGGATCAATTCACACATCTGTTACTGTCATGTTTTGTCTTATATTGTCTTGTCATTATGCTTTCCCTTCTGTTCGTTTCCCCCTGCTGGTCTTATTAGGTTCGTTCCTTTTTTCTATCCCTCTCTCTCCCCCTCCCTCTCTCTCCTCTCTCTATCGTTCCGTTCCTGCTCCCAGCTGTTCCTCATTCTCCTAACTCACTCATTTAGTCTTTTCACACCTGTCCCCTATTTTGTCCTCTGATTAGAGTCCCTATTTCTCCCCTTGTTGGATCATTGTATGATGTTCGCTGTGCTGTGTCATTGTCTCGCCCTGTCGTGTCTTGTCTCCTTCAGATGCTGCGTGTGAGCAGGTGTCTTAGGCTGCTACGGTCGGTGCCTTCCCGAGGCAACCTGCAGTCAATGGTCGAGTCTCCAGTCTGTCCTCGTCACTACGAGTGGATTTAAGTTTTTTCATGTTTTGTTTTCTTCTTTAATTGTCCAGGAGTATTACTTTTGCCATTTACTGGAATAAAGACTCTGTTTTCGCCAAGTCGCTTTTGGGTCCTCATTCACCTGCATAACAGAATGATCCGACCAAGAATGGACCCAGCGACTACGGATTCTCGTAACACTGCCGTCGAGATCCAGGGAGCTATGCTCGGCAGACACGAGCAGGAATTCTCTGCTGCTCGTCATGCCGTTGAGACCCTGGCCGCTCAGGTTTCCGACCTCTCTGGACAGTTCCAGAGTCTTTGTCTCGTGCCACCAGCTACTTCCTGGTCTGCCGAGTCTCCGGAACCTAGGGTTAATAACCCACCTTGTTACTCCGGGCAGCCCACTGAGTGCCGCTCCTTTCTCACCCAGTGTGATATTGTGTTCTCTCTCCAACCCAACACATACTCAAGAGAGAGAGCTCGGGTTGCTTACGTCATATCACTCCTTACTGGCCGGGCTCGAGAGTGGGGCACAGCTATCTGGGAGGCAAGGGCTGATTGTTCTAACAATTACCTGAACTTTAAAGAGGAGATGATACGGGTTTTTGATCGTTCAGTTTTTGGTAGGGAGGCTTCTAGGGCCCTGGCTTCCCTATGTCAAGGTGATCGATCCATAACGGATTACTCTATAGAGTTTCGCACTCTTGCTGCCTCTAGTGACTGGAACGAGCCGGCGCTGCTCGCTCGTTTTCTGGAGGGACTCCACGCAGAGGTTAAGGATGAGATTCTCTCCCGGGAGGTTCCTTCCAGTGTGGACTCTTTGATTGCACTCGCCATCCGCATAGAACGACGGGTAGATCTTCGTCACCGAGCTCGTGGAAGAGAGCTCGCGTTAACGGTGTTTCCCCTCTCCGCATCGCAACCATCTCCTTCCTCCGGCTCAGAGACTGAGCCCATGCAGCTGGGAGGTATTCGCATCTCGACTAAGGAGAGGGAACGGAGGATCACCAACCGCCTGTGCCTCTATTGCGGATTTGCTGGACATTTTGTCAATTCATGTCCAGTAAAAGCCAGAGCTCATCAGTAAGCGGAGGGCTACTGGTGAGCGCTACTACTCAGGTCTCTCCATCAAGATCCTGTACTACTATGTCGGTCCATCTACGCTGGACCGGTTCAGCTGCTTCATGCAGTGCCTTGATAGACTCTGGGGCTGAGGGTTGTTTTATGGACGAAGCATGGGCTCGGAAACATGACATTCCTCTCAGACAGTTAGGGAAGCCCACGCCCATGTTCGCCTTAGATGGTAGTCATCTCCCCAGTATCAGATATGAGACACTACCTTTAACCCTCACAGTATCTGGTAACCACAGTGAGAATATTTCCTTTTTGATTTTTCGTTCACCTTTTACACCTGTTGTTTTGGGTCATCCCTGGCTAGTATGTCATAATCCTTCTATTAATTGGTCTAGTAATTCTATCCTATCCTGGAACGTTTCTTGTCATGTGAAGTGTTTAATGTCTGCTATCCCTCCTGTTTCTTCTGTCCCCTCTTCTCAGGAGGAAACTGGTGATTTGACAGGAGTGCCGGAGGAATATCATGATCTGCGCACGGTCTTCAGTCGGTCCAGAGCCAACTCCCTTCCTCCTCACCGGTCGTATGATTGTAGTATTGATCTCCTTCCGGGGACCACTCCCCCTCGGGGTAGACTATACTCTCTGTCGGCTCCCGAACGTAAGGCTCTCGCATCAGAGAGGGGGACGAGTGGAAAACGGCGTTTAACACTCCGTTAGGGCATTTTGAGTACCGGGTTCTGCCGTTTGGTCTCGCTAATGCTCCAGCTGTTTTTCAGGCATTAGTTAATGATGTACTGAGAGACATGCTGAACATCTTTGTTTTTGTCTACCTTGACGATATTCTGATTTTTTCACCATCACTCGAGATTCATGTTCAGCACGTTCGACGTGTACTCCAGCGCCTTTTAGAGAATTGTCTCTACGTGAAGGCTGAGAAGTGCGCCTTTCATGTCTCCTCCGTCACTTTTCTCGGTTCTGTTATTTCCGCTGAAGGCATTCAGATGGATCCCGCTAAGGTCCAGGCTGTCAGTGATTGGCCCGTTCCAAGGTCACATGTCGAGTTGCAGCGCTTTCTAGGTTTCGCTAATTTCTATCGGCGTTTCATTCGTAATTTCGGTCAAGTTGCTGCCCCTCTCACAGCTCTTACTTCTGTCAAGACGTGCTTTAAGTGGTCCGGTTCCGCCCAGGGAGCTTTTGATCTCCTCAAGAAGCGTTTTACGTCCGCTCCTATCCTCGTTACTCCTGACGTCACTAAACAATTAATTGTCGAGGTTGGCGCTTCAGAGGTGGGCGTGGGAGCCATTCTATCCCAGCGCTTCCAGTCTGACGATAAGGTTCATCCTTGCGCTTATTTTTCTCATCGCCTGTCGCCATCGGAACGCAACTATGATGTGGGTAACCGCGAACTGCTCGCCATCCGCTTAGTCCTAGGCGAATGGCGACAGTGGTTGGAGGGGGCGACCGTTCCTTTTGTCGTTTGGACTGACCATAAGAACCTTGAGTACATCCGTTCTGCCAAACGACTTAATGCACGTCAAGCTCGTTGGGCGTTGTTTTTCGCTCGTTTCGAGTTTGTGATTTCTTATCGCCCGGGTAATAAGAACACCAAGCCTGATGCCTTATCCCGTCTCTTTAGTTCTTCTGTGGCTTCTACTGATCCCGAGGGGATTCTTCCTTATGGGCGTGTTGTCGGGTTGACAGTCTGGGGAATTGAGAGACAGATTAAGCAAGCACTCACTCACACTGCGTCGCCGCGCGCTTGTCCTAGTAACCTTCTTTTCGTTCCTGTTTCTACTCGTCTGGCTGTTCTTCAGTGGGCTCACTCTGCCAAGTTAGCTGGCCATCCCGGCGTTCGAGGTACTCTTGCTTCTATTCGCCAGCGCTTTTGGTGGCCTACTCAGGAGCGTGACACGCGCCGTTTCGTGGCTGCTTGTTCGGACTGCGCGCAGACTAAGTCAGGTAACTCTCCTCCTGCCGGTCGTCTCAGACCGCTTCCCATTCCTTCTCGACCATGGTCTCACATCGCCTTAGACTTCATTACCGGTCTGCCTTCGTCTGCGGGGAAGACTGTGATTCTTACGGTTGTCGATAGGTTCTCTAAGGCGGCACATTTCATTCCCCTCGCTAAGCTTCCTTCCGCTAAGGAGACGGCACAAATCATCATCGAGAATGTGTTCAGAATTCATGGCCTCCCGTTAGACACCATTTCAGACAGAGGTCCGCAATTCACGTCACAGTTTTGGAGGGAGTTCTGTCGTTTGATTGGTGCTTCCGTCAGTCTCTCTTCCGGTTTTCATCCCAAGTCTAACGGTCAAGCAGAAAGGGCCAATCAGACGATTGGTCGCATACTACGCAGCCTTTCTTTTAGAAACCCTGCGTCTTGGGCAGAACAGCTCCCCTGGGCAGAATACGCTCACAACTCGCTTCCTTCGTCTGCTACCGGGCTATCTCCGTTTCAGAGTAGTCTGGGTTACCAGCCTCCTCTGTTCTCGTCCCAGCTCGCCGAGTCCAGCGTTCCCTCCGCTCAGGCGTTTGTCCAACGTTGTGAGCGCACCTGGAGGAGGGTGAGGTCTGCACTTTGCCGTTACAGGGCGCAGACTGTGAGAGCCGCCAATAAACGTAGGATTAAGAGTCCTAGGTATTGTCGCGGCCAGAGAGTGTGGCTTTCCACTCGTAACCTTCCCCTTACGACAGCTTCTCGTAAATTGACTCCGCGGTTCATTGGTCCGTTCCGTGTCTCCCAGGTCGTCAATCCTGTCGCTGTGCGACTGCTTCTTCCGCGACATCTTCGTCGCGTCCATCCTGTCTTCCATGTCTCCTGTGTCAAGCCCTTTCTTCGCACCCCCGTTTTCCCTCTCCCCCCCCGTCCTTGTCGAGGGCGCACCTATTTACAAGGTACGTAGGATTATGGACATGCGTTCTCGGGGACGTGGTCACCAGTACTTAGTGGATTGGGAGGGTTACGGTCCTGAGGAGAGGAGTTGGGTTCCATCTCGGGACGTGCTGGACCGTTCGCTGATTGATGATTTCCTCCGTTGCCGCCAGGATTCCTCCTCGAGTGCGCCAGGAGGCGCTCGGTGAGTGGGGGGGTACTGTCATGTTTTGTCTTATATTGTCTTGTCATTATGCTTTCCCTTCTGTTCGTTTCCCCCTGCTGGTCTTATTAGGTTCGTTCCTTTTTTCTATCCCTCTCTCTCCCCCTCCCTCTCTCTCCTCTCTCTATCGTTCCGTTCCTGCTCCCAGCTGTTCCTCATTCTCCTAACTCACTCATTTAGTCTTTTCACACCTGTCCCCTATTTTGTCCTCTGATTAGAGTCCCTATTTCTCCCCTTGTTTTCCGCTTCTGTCCTTGTCGGATCATTGTATGATGTTCGCTGTGCTGTGTCATTGTCTCGCCCTGTCGTGTCTTGTCTCCTTCAGATGCTGCGTGTGAGCAGGTGTCTTAGGCTGCTACGGTCGGTGCCTTCCCGAGGCAACCTGCAGTCAATGGTCGAGTCTCCAGTCTGTCCTCGTCACTACGAGTGGATTTAAGTTTTTTCATGTTTTGTTTTCTTCTTTAATTGTCCAGGAGTATTACTTTTGCCATTTACTGGAATAAAGACTCTGTTTTCGCCAAGTCGCTTTTGGGTCCTCATTCACCTGCATAACAGTTACCAGACAGTAGACAATAGTCAGTGATATGAGGCAATCAGAGTGGGCCTGAGAGGCACACACACACAGATACACTGAGTGGACAAAACATTCAAAACACCTTCCTAATATTGAGTTGGACCCCCCCCTTTCCCCTCAGAACAGCCTCAATTCGTCAGAACATGGACTCTACAAGGTGTCGAAAGCGTTCCACAGGGATGCTGGCCCATGTTGACTCCAATGCTTCCCACAGTTGTGTCAAGTTGGCCTGGATGTCCTCTGGGTGGTGGACCATTCTTGATGCACACAGGATACTGTTGAGCGTGAAAAACCCAGCAGCTTTATAAAGGCACTTACATTTTGTTGTCTTGCCCATTCACCCACTGAATGGCCCACACACACAATCCATGTCTCATTTGTCTGAAGACTTAAAAATTATTCTTTAACTTCTCCTCCCCTTCATCTACACTGATTGAAGTGGATAAAACAAGTGATATCAATAAGTTACCACAGCTTTCACCTGAATTTATCTGGTCAGTCTGTCATGGAAAGAGTAGGTGTTCCTAATGTTTTGTAAACTCAGTGTATATCCATGTTATAGATACACAGCACAAGGATGGGCCTGGCAAAGGTATAGTCAGGTCAGAGTAGCCTGGTTTCCATTTCTAATGGATAATTAAGGCTGTAATGGTCATGGAATTTTGGATGATGGTTATTGGTCAGACAAAACAACCGTGGTCATCGTAATAAATGTTAGAATAGCTAAATGATAATATATATATATATATATATATACATATATATATATATATATATATATATTGTACACTCAGTGTATGGCGCATACACAAAAACACACATACACACACCCACTCAGGAGGAAGAAACACTATGGAATAGGAAGGAAGAAGAGGAGGAGGTATAGCGAGAGTGATGGAATGGAAGAAAGAAGAGGAGGAGGTATAGCGAGAGTGATGGAATGGAAGGAAGAAGAGGGAGAAGTATAGAGAGAGTGATGGATTGGAAGGGAGAAGAGGGAGAAGTATAGAGAGAGTGATGGATTGGATGGAAGAAGAGGGAGAAGTATAGAGAGAGTGATGGATTGGAAGTAAGAAGAGGAGGAGGTATAGCGAGAGTGATGGAATGGAAGAAAGAAGAGGAGGAGGTATAGCGAGAGTGATGGATTGGAAGGCAGAAGAGGAGGATGTATAGCGAGAGTGATGGAATGGAAGGAAGAAGAGGAGGAGGTATAGCGAGAGTGATGGAATGGAAGAAAGAAGAGGAGGAGGTATAGCGAGAGTGATGGAATGGAAGAAAGAAGAGGAGGAGGTATAGCGAGAGTGATGGAATGGAAGGGAGAAGAGGAGGATGTATAGCGAGAGTGATGGAATGGAAGGAAGAAGAGGAGGAGGTATAGTGAGAGTGATGGAATGGAAGGGAGAAGAGGAGGAGGTATAGCGAGAGTGATGGAATGGAAGGGAGAAGAGGAGGAGGTATAGCGAGAGTGATGGATTGGAAGGAAGAAGAGGAGGAGGTATAGCGAGAGTGATGGATTGGAAGGAAGAAGAGGAGGAGGTATAGCGAGAGTGATAGAATGGAAGGGAGAAGAGGAGGAGGTATAGCGAGAGTGATGGAATGGAAGGGAGAAGAGGAGGAGGTATAGCGAGAGTGATGGAATGGAAGAAAGAAGAGGAGGAGGTATAGCGAGAGTGATGGAATGGAAGGGAGAAGAGGAGGAGGTATAGCGAGAGTGATGGAATGGAAGGGAGGAGAGGAGGAGGTATAGCGAGAGTGATGGAATGGAAGGGAGAAGAGGAGGAGGTATAGAGAGAGTGATGGAATGGAAGGGAGAAGAGGGAGAAGTATAGAGAGAGTGATGGATTGGAAGGAAGAAGAGGGAGATGTATAGCGAGAGTGATGCATTGGAAGGAAGAAGAGGGAGGAGTATAGAGAGAGTGATGGATTGCAAGGAAGAAGAGGGAGGAGTATAGA
>NC_060188.1:8567727-8717727 GCF_021184085.1 Oncorhynchus gorbuscha | reverse complement strand
TGAAGAGCAGTTGCAATGGGAGAGACTGCATCATTTGTAGATTTGGACATGGGAGGAGGAATTAGACGGTAAAGGACCCTGGGCGCAGCCGGGAGAATATCGCCGTCCCAAGGAGGAAATAGAAGGAGCTAAAGCGGAGAGGCGCAAGTATGAGGAGGCAGCACGGCGACGCGGTTGGAAACCGGAAAGTCACCCCCCAAAAAATATTGGGGGGGGAGCTAAAAGGGAGAATAGTTATGCCAGGTAGGAGACCTGCGCATACTCCCTGTGCTCACCATTGGGCTAGTGAGACCGGGCAGGCACCGTGTTATGCTATGGAGCGCACGGTGTTTCCAGTGCGGGTGCAGAGCTAGCTGCGACACATACCAGCCCTTCCTATTGGCCGGGCTAGAGTGGGCATCGAGCCAGGTAAGCTTGGGCAGGCTCGGTGCTCAAGAGCTCCAGTGCGCCTGCACGGTCCGGTCTATCCAGAGCCACCTCTACACACCAGTCCTCCGGTAGCAGCTCCCCGCACCAGGCTTCCTGTGCGTGTCCTCGCGCCAGTACCACCAGTTCCAGCACCACGCACCAGGCCTCCAGTGCGCCTCGCCTGTTCAGCACAGCCAGTGCTTTTCTCCCCTCCTGTGCTATCGGAGTCTCCAGCCTGTTCAGCGCAGCCAGAGCCTTTCTCCTCTCCTGCGCTGCCGGAGTCTCCTGTCTGTCCAGCGCCACCAGTGCTACCAGTCGGCCCAGCGCGTCCAGTGCGCCTCGCCTGTTCAGCGCAGCCAGAGCTTTTCTCCTCTCCTGCACTTTTGGAGTCTCCCGCCTGTTCAGCGCAGCCAGAGCCTTTCTCCTCTTCTGCGCTGCCGGAGTCTCCTGTCTGCCCAGCGCCGCCAGTCGGCCCAGCGTCACCAGTCTGCCAGGATCCACCAGAAGTGCCAGTCTGCCAGGATCCGCCAGAAGTGCCAGTCTGCCAAGATCTTCTAGATCGGCCAGACAACCTGAATCATCCAGTTCCACCAGCCAGCCAGGATTTACCGGAGCCTACTACCTGCCTGAGCTTCCTCTCAGTACTGAGCTTCCTCTCAGTACTAGGCTTCCTCTCTGTACTGGGCTCCCTCTCAGTATCGGGCTTCCCCTCAGTACCGGGCTGCTTCGGTCCCGGGCTGCCCCTCTGTCCCGGGCTGCCCCTCTGTCCTGAGATGCCCCTCTGTCCTGAGCTGCCCTGCTGTCCTGAGTTGCCCCTCTGTCCTGAGTTGCCCCTCTGTCCCGAGTTGCCCCTCTGTCCCGAGTTGCCCCTCTGTCCCGAGCTGCCCCTCAGTTATGTGGGGATCAGGGTGAGGACTATTAGGCCATGGTCGGCAGAGAAGGTGGATTATCCCAGGACGTGTAGGGGAGGAACTAGGACATTTATGGAGTGGGGTCCACGTCCCGAGCCAGAACCGCCACCATGGACAGACGCCCACCCGGACCCTCCCTATGCTCTTGAGGTGCGTCCCGGAGTCCGCACCTTAGGGGGGGGGGGGGGTTCTGTCACGCCTTGGTCATTGTATCTTGTGTTTTTGTTATATGTTTGGGTAGGCCAGGGTGTGACATGGGTTTATATGTTGTGTTTCGTATTGGGGTTTGTATTAATTGGGAGTGTGTATTATTAGGGGTGTGTCTAGTTAGGCTTGGCTGCCTGAGGCGATTCCTAATTGGAGTCAGCTGATTCTCGTTGTCTCGGATTGGGAACCGTATTTAGGTAGCCTGAGTGCGCGTTGTATTTCGTGGGTGATTGTACCTGTCTCTGTGTTAGTCACCAGATAGGCTGTAATTAGTTTCACTCGTTTGTTGTTTTCTTCTTCAGTTATTTCATGTACCGCATTATCTTCATTAAAAGTCATGAGTAACCTACACGCTGCATTTCGGTCTGACTCTCTTCAAACAACAGACGAAAGACGTTACAATTATATTGATACATTGACTCCAAGTATCGATTTGTTTAAAATATATATATATATATATATATATATATATATATATATATATACAAATATTTGAAATTGTTTGAAATTGTTGCATGTTTTTTGCATGAAATTGTTGCAACAATTTCAAATATTTTACTGAGTATCAGCTTATATAAGGAAATCAGTTCATTTAAATAAATAAATTAGGCCCTAATCTATGGTTTTCACATGACTGGGAATACAGATATGCATCTGTTGGTCACAGACACCTTAAAAAAGGTAGGGGCGTAGATCAGAAAACCAGTCAGTATCTGGTGTGAACACCATTTGCCTCATGCAGCGCGACACATCTCCTTCTCATAGAGTTGATCAGGCTGTTGATTGTGGCCTGTGGAATGTGGTCCTACTCCTCTTCAATGGCTGTCTGAAATTGCTAGATACTGGCAGGAACTGGAACATGCTGCATCCCAAACATGATCAATGGGTGACAAGTCTAATGAGTATGCAGGCGAATAGAAGAACTGGCACATTTTCAGCTTCCAGGAATTGTCTACAGATCCTTGCGACATGGGGCCGTACATTATCCTGCTGAAACATGAGGTAATGGTGGCTGATGAATGACACGACGATTGGCCTCAGGACCTCGTCACGGTATCGCTGTGCATTCAAATTGCCAACGATAAAATGCAATTGTGTTCTTTGTCCATAGTTTATGCCTGCCAATACCATAACCCCACCAACACCATGGGGCACTCTGTTCATACCGTTGACATCAGCAAACCCTTCGCCCACACGACACCATACACGTGGTCTGTGGTTGTGAGGCCGGTTGGACCTACTGCCAAATGCTCTAAAACGCCGTTGGAGGCGTCTTATGGTAGATGCAGCACTCCATAACTCTCCTTCCTGGTCAAGTAGCCCTTACACAGCCTGGAAGTGTGTTGGGTCATTGTCCTGTTGAAAAACAAATGACAGTCCCACTAAGCCCAAACCAGATGGGATGAAGTGTCACTGCAGAATGCTGTGGTAGCCATAATGGTTAAGTGTGCCTTGAATTCTAAATAAATGACAGACAGTGTCACCACCAAAGCACCCCACACCATCACACCTCCACCTCCATGCTTCATGATGGGAACCACACATGCAGAGATCATCCGTTCACCTACTCGGCGTCTCACAAAGACACGGCTGTTGGAGCCAAAAATCTCAAATTTGGGCTCATCAGACCAAAGGACAGATGTCCACTGGTCTAATGTCCATTGCACGTGTTTCTTGGCCCAAGCAAGTCTCTTCTTATCGGTGTCCTTTAGTAGTGGTTTCTTTGCAGCAATTTGACCATGAAGGCCTGATTCACACAATGTCCTCTGAACAGTTGATGTCGAGATGTGTCTGTTACTTAAACTCTGTGAAGCATTTATTGGGGCTGCAATCTGAGGTGCTGTTAACTCTAATTAACTTATCCTCTGCAGCAGAGGTAACTCTGGGTCTTCCATTCCTTTGGCGATCCTCATGAGAGGCAGTTTCATCATAGCGCTTGATGTTTTTTGTGATTGCACTTGAAGAAACTTTCAAACTGCTTGAAATGTTCCAGATTGACTGACCTTCATGTCTTAAGGCAATGCTTGACTGTCATTTCTGGTTGCATATTTGAGCTGTTCTTGCCATAATAAGGACTTGGTCTTTTACCAAATAGGGCTATCTTCTGTACACCACCCTTACCTTGTCACAATACAACTGATTTGCTCAAATGAAGGAAATCAATTCCACAAATGTACTTTTAACAAGGCATACCTGTTAATTGAAATGCATTCCAGGTGACTACCTCATGATGCTGGTTCAGAGAATGCCAAGAGTGTGCAAAGCTGTCATCAAGGCAAAGGGTACTTTGAAGAATCTCACATTTTTAAAATGTTTTGATTTGTTTAACACTTTTTTGGTTACTACATGATTCCATATGTGTTACTTCATAGTTTTGATGTCTTCACTATTATTTTTACAATGTAGAAAATAGTCCAAATACAGAAAAACCCTGGAATGAGGAGGTGTGTCCAAACTTTTGACTGGTACTGTATATTTATTTATTTTTACAAATAGATACTTGGAGAGTCAAAGTATCGATATAATGTTGTCCAACTGCACCGATTTCTTCCCCCATCACTACTGTGGATCTGTGTGCGTTACAATGTACTAGAGTGTGTTATTGGATATTGGTTTCTTGAAACAGTGTGTGGTGTGTCTGTTTTTATTCAACCTTTATTTAACTAGGCAAGTCAGTTAAGAACAAATTGTTATTTTCAATGACGGCCTAGGAACAGTGGGTTAACTGCCTTGTTCAGGGGCAGAACGACAGATTTTTACCTTGTTAGCTCGGGGATTCGATCTTGCAACCTTTTAGTTACTAGTCCAACGCACTAACCACTAGGCTACCTGCTGCCGTGTGGTGTGTGTGGGTGCGTGTGCGCGTGTGTGTATGTGTGTGTGTGCGTGCGTGCGTGTATGCGTGTGTTGCGTTACCTAGTGCTAGTCAGCTGTACCTGCTGCCGTGTGGTGTGTGTGAGTGCGTTGCGTTACCTAGTGCTAGTCAGCTGTACCTGCTGCCGTGTGGTGTGTGTGTGAGAGTGTGTTGCGTTACCTAGTGCTAGTCAGCTGTACCTGCTGCCGTGTGGTGTGTGTGTGTGTGTGTGTTGCGTTACCTAGTGCTAGTCAGCTGTACCTGCTGCCGTGTGGTGTGTGTGTGTGAGTGTGTTGCGTTACCTAGTGCTAGTCAGCTGTACCTGCGCCGAAACGCAGGTATTTTTTATCCTATAGCTTGTTCTCCGTCTTCTTTTTAAATAGTGAGCCAACATTTTTTCAGCACTTTTATCTCCATGTCTGATCAAAACTCATTTTCTCATGAGAAATATGTTTAGAACATCAAATTACAGTCAAATCGCAGTATCGAATTGCAATACATATAGAATCGTGAGAATCACAATACATATAGAATCGTGAGAATCACAATACATATAGAATCGTGAGAATCACAATACATATAGAATCATGAGAATCACAATACATATAGAATCATGAGAATCACAATACATATAGAATCATGAGAATCACAATACATATAGAATCATGAGAATCACAATACATATAGAATCATGAGAATCACAATACATATAGAATCATGAGAATCACAATACATATAGTATCAAGAGAATCACAATACATATAGAATCATGAGAATCACAATACATATAGAATCATGAGAATCACAATACATATAGAATCATGAGAATCACAATACATATAGAATCATGAGAATCACAATACATATAGTATCAAGAGAATCACAATACATATAGAATCATGAGAATCACAATACATATAGAATCATGAGAATCACAATACATATAGAATCATGAGAATCACAATACATATAGTATTGTCATGTTTTGTCATTTATTATCTTGTCTTGTCCCTGTGCTTCCCATTCTATTCGTTTCCCTCTGCTGGTCTTATTAGGTTCTTTCCCTCTTTCTATCCCTCTCTCTCCCCCTCCCTCTCTCACTCTCTCGCTCTCTCTTCTCTCTATCGTTCCGTTCCTGCTCCCAGCTGTTCCTATTCCCCTAATCATCATTTAGCCTTCCCACACCTGTTCCCGATCCTTTTCCCTGATTAGAGTCCCTATTTCTCTCCTTGTTATTCGTTTCTGCCCTGTCGGTTCCTTGTCTAGATTTCACCGTGCTGTGTTTGTGTATCGCCCTGTCGTGTCGTGTTTTCCTCAGATGCTGCGTGGTGAGCAGGTGTCTGAGTCTGTCTGGTTCAAGTGCCTTCCCGAGGCAACCTGCTGTTCACCTGCTGTTCAAGATCGAGTCTCCAGTTTGTCCTCGTCATTTCGAGTGAAAGTTGTGTTTTTTTGATTGTATTCACTTTACTGGATTAAAGACTCTGTTTTCGCCAAGTCGCTTTTGGGTCCTCTTTCACCTGCATGACAAGTATCAAGAGAATCACAATACATATAGAATCATGAGAATCACAATACATATAGAATCATGAGAATCACAATACATATAGAATCAAGAGAATCACAATACATATAGAATCATGAGAATCACAATACATATAGAATCATGAGAATCACAATACATATAGAATCATGAGAATCACAATACATATAGAATCAAGAGAATCACAATACATATAGAATCAAGAGAATCACAATACATATAGTATCAAGAGAATCACAATACATATAGAATCATGAGAATCACAATACATATAGAATCATGAGAATCACAATACATATAGAATCATGAGAATCACAATACATATAGAATCATGAGAATCACAATACATATAGAATCATGAGAATCACAATACATATAGAATCAAGAGAATCACAATACATATAGAATCAAGAGAATCACAATACATATAGAATCATGAGAATCACAATACATATAGAATCATGAGAATCACAATACATATAGTATCAAGAGAATCACAATACATATAGTATCAAGAGAATCACAATACATATAGAATCATGAGAATCACAATACATATAGAATCATGAGAATCACAATACATATAGAATCATGAGAATCACAATACACATAGAATCATGAGAATCACAATACATATAGAATCGTGAGAATCTAAACACATAATCGTATCACCACTTAAGTATGGTGATAATATCATATTGTGAGGTCCCTGGTAATTCCCAGCACTAATACACAGTAGAGCCCACAGTATCTGTGTGTGGAACAGGTCATGAAGTTAGAGCCCACAGTATCGGTGTGTGGAACAGGTCATGAAGTTAGAGCCCACAGTATCTGTGTGTGGAACAGGTCATGAAGTTAGAGCCCACAGTATCGGTGTGTGGAACAGGTCATGAAGTTAGAGCCCACAGTATCGGTGTGTGGAACAGGTCATGAAGTTAGAGCCCACAGTATCGGTGTGTGGAACAGGTCATGAAGTTAGAGCACACAGTATCGGTGTGTGGAACAGGTCATGAAGTTAGAGCCCACAGTATCGGTGTGTGGAACAGGTCATGAAGTTATAGCCCACAGTATCTGTGTGTGGAACAGGTCATGAAGTTAGAGCCCACAGTATCTGTGTGTGGAACAGGTCATGAAGTTAGAGCCCACAGTATCGGTGTGTGGAACAGGTCGTGAAGTTAGAGCCCACAGTATCGGTGTGTGGAACAGGTCATGAAGTTAGAGCCCACAGTATCTGTGTGTGGAACAGGTCATGAAGTTAGAGCCCACAGTATCTGTGTGTGGAACAGGTCATGAAGTTAGAGCCCACAGTATCTGTGTGTGGAACAGGTCATGAAGTTAGAGCCCACAGTATCTGTGTGGAACAGGTCATGAAGTTAGAGCCCACAGTATCTGGAACAGGTCATGAAGTTAGAGCCCACAGTATCTGTGTGTGGAACAGGTCATGAAGTTAGAGCCCACAGTATCGGTGTGTGGAACAGGTCATGAAGTTAGAGCCCACAGTATCTGTGTGTGGAACAGGTCATGAAGTTAGAGCCCACAGTATCTGTGTGTGGAACAGGTCGTGAAGTTAGAGCCCACAGTATCTGTGTGTGGAACAGGTCGTGAAGTTAGAGCCCACAGTATCTGTGTGTGGAAGAGGTCATGAAGTTAGAGCCCACAGTATCTGTGTGTGGAACAGGTCATGAAGTTAGAGCCCACAGTATCGGTGTGTGGAACAGGTCATGAAGTTAGAGCCCACAGTATCTGTGTGTGGAACAGGTCGTGAAGTTAGAGCCTACAGTATCTGTGTGTGGAACAGGTCGTGAAGTTAGAGCCCACAGTATCTGTGTGTGGAACAGGTTGTGAAGTTAGCAGCAGCAGAGAGCAGCGAGGGAGAGAACGGCCAATAAATTATTTACATTCTGCAGATTGAATGTAGATCCCTGATTCCACACAGCAAAGAAAACACTAGGGTTTAACGATACTGGGCTGCCTCTCGTTCTCTCTATCTCTCCTTTTTCTTTATCCATTTGCCCTTGCTTTTTCTGAGCTTTCTCCCTCTCTCATTTGTGATGGTAGGATTTCCATCCCAGTGTTATGTGATGTGATGTACAGAGTAACAGTCAAAATCCATAAATACCACGGAATATCCTGGGCTTTAGTACATAGATACATAATCAAATACAACCAAGTATGAAAAGAAGCACACACACAAAGGGTGAACTGACCTACTTACCTCCCTCAGTGCCTCATCCCTTGGGGAGTTAGTGTATGAGCTAGTATATTACACAGGATAGGGCAAGGGGAGGGGTTATAGGTTAGAGGTCAAGGGGTCATGACAGTTGATCTGGGATAGAGCAGAGCATCTCAGGTAATAGGAGAGACAGTTATGAGAGTGACAGAATGTGCTATACAATTCAAAACAGTTTACTGAATTTCCAGGGTGAGACAAAATAAAGTCACCCTCTTTCACTGCTGCATGAGAATATGTGTGAACAACCATTCTGCCGACTTTCAGTTTGTTTCACATAGTTACTTTGACCTAAACCCTTATCTTATGGATAACATGAGTCAAATGGGTACAGTAAACAAGGTGCCACTGGGACCTTTGTGTTGTCTTACTGGTAGTGACCACATACTGTATGTCCCCATAGGAAAACCCTTTGAATAACACTTTTTGGTTCCAGGTAGAACCCTTTACACAGAGGGCTCTACATGGAACCCAAAAAGAGTTCTACCTGAAACCAAAAAGGGTTTTTCTTTATGGAACAAAAAAAGGGAACCCCTATGGGGATAGCCGAAGAACCATTTTGGAACCCTTTTTTCTAAGAGTGAACAGTAAATCTATAAAATCAAAGTTCAAGAAGTTTGAGATTTGTGTGTGTGTGTGTGTGTGTGTGTGTGTGTGTGTGTGTGTGTGTGTGTGTGTGTGTGTGTGTGTGTGTGTGTGTGTGTGTGTGTGTGTGTGTGTGTGTGTGTGTGTGTGTGTGTGTGTGTGTGTGTGTGTGTGTGTGCGTGGGGGGGAAGGGGGCATGAGAGGTAAGGGAGTAACTAAGGAAACAGGAGAAGGAGTGAGCTTTAAAGGGATTGGGTGATAGATGAGGAGAGAGATAGAGGAGGGAGATAGAGGGAGAGAGAGAGGAAGACAGGAAATATAGGAGAAGGTAGATAGAGGAGGAGGGAGAGGAGGCAGAGAGAAAGGGTGAGAGAGTGAGAGAGCGAGGGGTAGAGGGAGAGAAGGTGATGATAGAGGAATGGAGGGGAGAGAGAAAAGCAGGAGAGAGATGTAGGAAGAGAGGGAGATGTGGAGAAGAAGAGAGAAAGGGTGATAGAGGAAGAAGATGAGACACTGCTAAACTATTACCCTGAACACACTTAGATCAACATCCAGCATTTTCAAACAAAACGAGAGAGGACAAAACCATCTGAACTAGGTAGGGGTGTGCAGGTGTGGAAGAGACAATGTCCACAATCCAACACATTCAATACATATTCAAAATCCCTTTTTCAAAACGGTACAGAGGCAAGCTCCCACACATGCTCATAGAGTAACATGTATTGAACATATTTCACACACATCTGTGTTCAATCTCCATTCAAACAATTGAACAGATACGATTCAAAGGCCTTAAAACAATCTCATCCATTTGCCAGAGCAGCAGGCCAATTAGAGTGTATCATTTCTGACCCATCACTACAGATCAATGCAATCATTATTCTACTTTCCTCTCGTCCTGACAGCCTCACAGCTTCCAACAGGAGAACAGACACTGCCCAAATCACTCCCCGTTCTCCCAAAATGGTGCTATGCTAACACTAAGACTGAAGGATGGGGTTAAAAACAAACAAAAGATAACTGCTGTAAGGTGCATTGTGTCTGTAAAAATGTAGAAACTGGAAGAAGAAGCCTAAGTGTTGTTGTCCATTAGTTTACTCCAATTAGCAGAGGGGTGGGTAGGGTTGGGGTGTTTCTGCTCTGCTCTGGGTTAGGGTTAGGGTTAGGGGTAGGGTTAGGGTTAGGGGGTAGGGTTAGGGGTAGGGGTAGGGTTAGGGTTAGGCTGTTTCTGCTCTGTTCTGGGTTAGGGTTAGGGTTAGGCTGTTTCTGCTCTGCTCTGGGTTAGGGTTAGGCTGTTTCTGCTCTGCTCAGGGTTAGGGTTAGGGTTGGGGTTGGGCTGTTTCTGCTCTGCTCTGGGTTAGGGGTAGGGGTAGGGGTAGGGGTAGGGTTGGGGTTAGGGTTAGGGTTGGGCTGTTTCTGCTCTGCTCTGGGTTAGGGTTAGGGTTAGGCTGTTTCTGCTCTGCTCTGGGGGTTAGGGTTAGGGTTAGGCTGTTTCTGCTCTGCTCTGGGTTAGGGTTAGGGTTGGGGTTAGGGTTAGGGTTGGGCTGTTTCTGCTCTGCTCTGGGTTAGGGTTAGGGTTAGGCTGTTTCTGCTCTGCTCTGGGTTAGGAGAAAATAATAAAGAAAATCATATTTTTTTAAATAAAAAATAACACTAAGACTGGCAGAATAGTAGCAGACACTGTAGGTCCAGTGTGCCACACACAGATGGGCACAGTGGGCACAAAATGGGCACAGTGGGCACACACATACAGTCAGGGGCAGTTGTGTCTGGCCTGACACACACATGCATGCACACACACACACAAAGAGAAAACACAAGCAGGCACACACACAAACAGTCAGGGGGAAACATGGACACGCAGACAACACACACACACAAACACACAGGTAGTCAGGCACACACATACACTCCAGCACACCACAGGCATGATCCATCAGTGAAAACCTAGAGATATGTGTGCTGATAAGGACAAGGCCCAGTTCACTCCATTCTCTCAGTCCAAGCGGAAATGGTGACAGTATATATTCTCTCCCTCCCTCCTCGCCTTCCACTTCACTGTTTTTCCTGAGCTGAGACTGAACATGCTGACATCAGCAACCAGCAGCTCTGCACTACAAACATCTCTCTCGGTCTCTCTCTGTGTCTCTGTCCGTCCTCTCTCTCTCTCTCTCTCTCTCTCTCTCTCTCTCTCTCTCTCTCTCTCTCTCTCTCTCTCTCTCTCTCTCTCTCTCTCTCTCTCTCTCTCTCTCTCTCTCAAAAAAGTGGCCATTGGTGACTGCAATTGATGAAAGCCCTTAATAACAACATTATTGTTCATAATGACAAAAATCATATCAATGACGCCCAAATACAAACATTCAATGGATCCTAAACCTATCATGTCTACAGGTTTCTGTTGAATCACCATACACTACAGCGCCAGGAAGGCCTTTGAGTATTGCTGTCTAGTAGGCTATGTTGTCATCATTACATGCTCACACTAGCCTAATGATGCCCTACCTAATTGGCTAATGGTAGAGCCACATAGATAGGTCCCATCATTAGATCATCTTCCCATTATGATAATAACATTGCAAGTACAGTGGGCCTACCTGATATTCTGGGTTTAGCACTGATGTTATGATACACAGTGATGAGAAACATGTAAAGGATATGGCCATTCTGTAATCTTTTTGGCGTATTTTCTCACAAAGTTATCCTCGCTGAAGATGAACAGCGAGCGGTTGACGGTGAAGCAGTTCTGACGCACCGGGATGGGGTTGTACAGGGCCATGGTCCGGGCTCTCTGCGCCATGGACTGCTTGTAGACCCGCTGTCCCCCGGGGCCTCCAGGCGGGCCGCCCTGCCGGCTGCCGCCGCGGCCAGGGCCTCCAGGTCCATGCCCTGGTCCATGGCCGTGGCCGCCGCCATACCTGGACGGCATCTCGTTTTCGAACCGCGCCATTCTCTGGACACCAAATCTTTACAAAGCAGCTGTAGCTGAGAAGGAGGCGAATGCTCAGCACGACCACACAACATTACATCCCATCTGCCTGCGGACTGCTCAGACACTCAACTGTTTTATTCTGCTTCTTCCACCTGCATAGGGGGAGAGTTGCCGGGCGGTAAGCTTATATGGTGCGGCCTTTACAAGATGAAGACGCCATCTAGTTTTTGGTCTCTCTCTGTGGTTAGTGCTAATGGTTAAGTGCAGGTGTAAAACAAAATGCAACGTGGGGTGGGGGTGGGGGTGGGGGTGGGGGTGGGGTGGATAGCTTGGCTTGTTGCACGACTATCAGTGCAGTAGGATTCACAATTCCTCTTCAGTTTGTTTTTCGATGTCCAAAAAAGAAGAGTAAGGCTCTGTTGAGATATTGGGGATATCAGATTGGGGACATTCCAAGATGAGTTAGTATAAATGTTTCATGTTCTCCATGGCTGCTCCACCAAACCATTTCCACGGTGCGATAGGCTCGTCAGAAGCCCCTTGTGCTTCGCTTGAAGATAAAATGTTGTATTGTCATCATGACCACAGCACAATATTAAAATCAATCAGATTATCAAAATAAGAAAATAAATCCACCAAGTTTTTCCCCTCAACCGGGCATGTTGGTCGTGATTGCCATGGTACGTTTCAGACACCAAAACATGTTGGAAAAAATAGCTAATAGCTAAAATCTATAATTATTTATTTATTTTGTAACATCCGCAATGTTTGGTACACTGGCTAATTTGTCTCCCGCCACCTCACACTCGCTTTACACGCGCGCAACGATGAACTGGCATCCTTAAACACGAAAAGGATAAATGTGACATTTGTTGATTTTTCTTATTTGCATTCAATAATCATCTTTGATTGAAATCCGTCGTGGTTTGTAATGTATTGTAGGGTAATATTAGAGCTGAATCAACAATGCAATGATGTCCCTCTCGACACAATGATCATATTCTCTCCATCACCTGCACAGCCGTCCATTCATACGTGGTCTCATCCGAGGAGGGGACATTTGGACGCGGGCAACATCACCATAGCAGAGTGGGGAGCATCCGCCACCGCTCCGGTGTCTCGCCACCAGTCATCGTGATCTCCACAAGCGGGTCGAGCGCAGTGCAGAAGCCGTGAAAGTCGAACACCAACCCCTCCCCGCAGAGTGCCTCTGCCCGCTGGAAAAAAACAGTGTCCTGCTCGTCCTCTTTCTCCCCTTCCTGAACAAGTGCGCTCCACGGCCTCCTCGGCTATCCGTCCAGAGGCCCTTAGGGGAGGGAAAGATGCAAGAATGGATGGATGGAAAGGGAGGAAATAGCCCCCCTTTTATTTAGAAATAGTAGAAATGACTAGAAATGATTTTTTTAAGAGATCAGAACACGAAATTGTCTCCGTCCATATCCGCCAGTATTTTGGACTATAGTCTACTAAGCGACTAGAGCCGATCAATTCAGCGCTGAATGCATGAGAAAAGCTCTGTCCCGAAACCTGTGTGTGTGTAACCAATGTGTGTGTGTTGCCGCCAGGCGCTGCAGCACATGACGCACACAGCCCCCGCTCACAGACTCACTCCTCGCTCCCCTTCGTTCAAGTTCCAGACCCGTGCACGGTGAGGTGAGCCCTGATTTCTTTAGGAACTATAGCCATATGCCCAGCCCTGGATTCACGATGCCTGTCCCTGTCGTACACACATTCTAGCACACATCAATGGAAAACAGAATGCGTAAAATACCCCTGTGGTGAAAGAGATCCGCGGAGGGACATGGTTGCTTGGTGATTGTCAGAGTGTGGGGGGTCGAGATGGATGATTATGTTTGTTTTTATTGCTATTTCATGAACGACCTGGTAACTGTGTCAAGGTCGGCCTTGTGTGTGTTTTGGTGAGGGAGGAAGAGGTTGGTGGGGGGTACTTCTCTCCTGGCGTGTGTAGCTCGCGCAAGGGAATACAGCTGCACCCCCTGGCGTGAGACAGCGAGCGTGTGTGCGTACACGTGCGCGCTTCTCGGGGGAGATGTGTGGCATCCTGTGTGTGTGTTTGTGCGTGTGTGCGTGCGAGAGAGAGAGAGAGAGAGAGAGAGAGAGGGAGGAGAGAGAGAGCGCGCCCGCGTTAGGGACCATGCAGAGAGAAACGTCGAGAGGCTATTCTTAGCTGCAGACATTTGGAAATTAATGGACGAAGTGCTCCCTCCCTCGTCTCTCGCCCTTCCTCTACGGGCTCTCTCGCTCTTCCACCCCCGTTCCTCTCGTTCTCTGGATCCGAGCAGGTGCTCGTGCTCTTCCCTCTCGCCCTCCCTCTCTCTCTTCAGTCCCGCATGCATGTCACCTAATGCTCAAGGTACGGCCGTCCCTAATGTCCCTCGTCCATTGCCATTGTGAAATCAAATGCACAATTCTGGCTACATGATGTGCAAATGAAGTGGAGTCTATATATGCCTAAAAATACCCTGTGACTATATGAATGAATACGACTTTGTATTTGTGGTTTCTACTTTCTGCAATTTGTGTTGAGTTGGTGGTGGTATTTCCGCCCGAAATAGCAGCCGCTTTGAATGGTAAATGATCAAGAGGACATGGACTTACGGGCGATCTGCGAATTAGTCCATATTTGGAGTCATCATGTATATTGAGTCTGGTCAATATACACTGCTCAAAAAAATAAAGGGAACACTTAAACAACACAATGTAATTCCAAGTCAATCACACTTCTGTGAAATCAAACTGTCCACTTAGGAAGCAACAATAAATGTCACATGCTGTTGTGCAAATGGAATAGACAACAGGTGGAAATTATAGGCAATTAGCAAGACACTGCAGGTGGTGACCCGAGACCACTTCTCAGTTCCTATGGTGCCTGGCTGATGTTTTGGTCACTTTTGAATGCTGACGGTGCTTTCACTCTAGCGGTAGCATGAGACAGAGTCTACAACCCACACAAGTGGCTCAGTTAGTGCAGCTCAACCAAGATGGCACATCAATGTGAGCTGTGGCAAGATGGTTTGCTGTGTCTGTCAGCGTAGTGTCCAGAGCATGGAGGCGCTACCAGGAGATAGGCCAGTACATCAGGAGACGTGGAGGAGGCCGTAGGAGGGCAACAACCCAGCAGCAGGACCGCTACCTCCGCCTTTGTGCAAGGAGGAGCAGGAGGAGCACTGCCAGAGCCCTGCAAAGTGACCTCCAGCAGGCCACAAATGTGCACGTGTCTGCTCAAACGGTCAGAAACAGACTCCATGAGGGTGGTATGAGGGCCCGATGTCCAAAGGTGGGGCTTGTGCTTACAGCCCATCACCGTGCAGGACGTTTGGCATTTGCCAGAGAACACCAAGATTGGCAAATTCGCCATTGGCGCCCTGTGCTCTTCACAGATGAAAGCAGGATCACACTGAGCACATGTGACAGACGTGACAGAGTCTGGAGACACCGTGGAGAACGTTCTGCTGCCTGCAACATCCTCCAGCATGACCGGTTTGGCGGTTGGTCAGTCATGGTGTGGGGTGGCATTTCTTTGGGGGGCTGCACAGCCCTCCATGTGCTTGCCAGAGGTAGCTTGACTGCCATTAGGTACCGAGATGAGATCCTCAGACCCCTTGTGAGACCATATGCTGGTGCGGTTGGCCCTGGGTTCCTCCTAATGCAAGACAATGCTGGACCTCATGTGGCTGGAGTGTGTCAGCAGTTCCTGCAAGAGGAAGACATTGATGCTATGGACTGGCCCACCCGTTCCCCAGACCTGAATCCAATTGAGCACATCTGGTACTTCATGTCTCGCTCCCATCCACCAACGCCACGTTGCACACAGACTGTCCAGGAGTTGGTGGATGCTTTAGTCCAGGTCTGGGAGGAGATCCCTCAGGAGACCATCCGCCACCTCATCAGGAGCATGTCCAGGTGTTGTAGGGAGGTCATACAGCCACGTGGAGGCCACACACACTACTGAGCCTCATTTTGACTTGTTTTAAGGACATTACATCAAAGTTGGATCAGCCTGTAGTGTGGTTTCAATTTTGAGTGTGACTCCAAATCCAGACCTCCATGGGTTGAGAAATTTGATTTCCATTGATAATTTTTGTGTGATTTTGTTGTCAGCACATTCAACTATGTAAAGAAAAAAGTATTTAATAAGAATATTTCATTCATTCAGATCTAGGATGTGTTATTTTAGTGTTCCCTTAATTTTTTTGAGCAGTGTATAAACTTGACTGGTTACAGCTCTACCTCCGGTTACTGCTAGAGGGATGAGAACTGTGCTCAACAATGACTGGTTAGAGCTCTACCTCCAGTAGAGTAACTGGAGGTAGCAGTAACTGGAGGTAGAGCTGTAACCAGTCATTGTTGAGCACAGTTCTCATCCCTCTAGCGGTAACTGGAGGTAGAGCTGTAACCAGTCATTGTTGAGCACAGTGCTCATCCCTCTAGTAGTAGCTGGAGGTAGAGCTGTAACCAGTCATTGTTGAGCACAGTGCTCATCCCTCTAGCGGTAACTGGAGGTAGAGCTGTAACCAGTCATTGTTGAGCACAGTGCTCATCCCTCTAGTAGTAGCTGGAGGTAGAGCTGTAACCAGTCATTGTTGAGCACAGTGCTCATCCCTCTAGTAGTAGCTGGAGGTAGAGCTGTAACCAGTCATTGTTGAGCACAGTGCTCATCCCTCTAGTAGTAGCTGGAGGTAGAGCTGTAACCAGTCATTGTTGAGCACAGTGCTCATCCCTCTAGTAGTAGCTGGAGGTAGAGCTGTAACCAGTCATTGTTGAGCACAGTGCTCATCCCTCTAGTAGTAGCTGGAGGTAGAGCTGTACGCATTACAGTGTGCTGCATTAGCGGTGGTGGTGCACATTACCTTGTTGATGGTGGGAATGTCTTCTCTCATTATTTAACTGTATAACTGTATTTAGCGAATTTGATATCCGGTCATCATGATCAATTACACCTAAAACTGCTTAATACTATTTTAGAAATATACTTTTCTTTCTTCAAACAAGTCATGTGGCACTATTACATATTGGTAACTTTCAAAAATGTAATAATTCTATATCATCACAACGCAGATAAATTAAGTGTTTTTACTCTTGTATCAATGTGTCTGACTACTACTTTATTATTTTAAGTAAAGATGTAAAACAGAATTGTCCGTGGTGCTGAAAGCGACCCACAGCAACAGTTCCAGCAACAAACCATTTTCAGCATCACAGACAGTTCTGTTTTGTCTCATCAGCTGTGTAGTGCTATGGTATCAAAAGAAAGTGTGCACCCATTTGGGTCCCCAGGACCAGGGCTGCGTTCAGTACGTTTTTATGTTTGTTTAATTGAACGGAAACAGCACTGTACTGAACGACCAGTTGAAAAACGTTGGGGTGTGGGTTGGGGAACGCTGTGAGCTTGGCCACAGGCCTTTAAATACGTCACTCATTGCTTCAAGCCACACCTCGCACACTCACCAAACGGGAGCAAACATCCCTCAAAGTCTGTTCAAGAACGTTCAAGAACGTTTTGGCAAAACGTGTCGTTCAGCAAAAACCGTTCCACAACGTAGTGAAAGTTCAAGCGAACTGAATGCACCTCAGGATTAAGAAGCACAGGCCATGTCCAAATACCCATAGCAGCATATATGCTTCTACATACTTACACTGCATAGTCATTTCTGCATTTAATATACTAGAATTCACTTGTTTTTCCGACTCAAGTGTTTGACAACGGCTGATAATCAGATAAATTTACGCATTGTACCAAAATTAACGAATGATGGGAGTCTACGCAATCTAGCATTAGATCATGCATTTGAAATTTCACATACTATAAATCTTTTTCGCAAATGATTTAGTACACTGGTATGGTTATTTGGACACACACCTGAACTAGAGACACAGAACTGTCAGTGGTGCTGAAAATGACCACAGTTCCTTGCTCAATTCAGCAACTTCCAGGCCAATAGAACTGTCCATTGTTTGATACCTGTTTTAGCCACTTATTTCCAGTCCTCTACTACAGGACCACCAGACTGTCGACACATTTGTTCTAGCCCTGCACTGACATACCAGATTCAACAACTCAATGGCTTTGTAAGTACCTGACACACCAGATTCAACAACTCAAAAGCTCGGTAAATACCTGACACACCAGATTCAACAACTCAAAAGCTTGGTAAATACCTGACACACCAGATTCAACAACTCAAAAGCTTGGTAAATACCCGACACACCAGATTCAATTACTCAAGGACTTGGTAAATACCTGACACACCAGATTCAACAACTCAAAAGCTTGGTAAATAGTTGACGCACCAGATTCAACAACTCAAAAGCTTGGTAAATACCTGACACACCAGATTCAGTTACTCAAGGACTTGGTAAATACCTGACACACCAGATTCAACAACTCAAAAGCTCGGTAAATACCTGACACACCAGATTCAGTTACTCAAGGACTTGGTAAATACCCGACACACCAGATTCAACAACCCAAAAGCTCGGTAAATACCTGACACACCAGATTCAACAACTCAAAAGCTTGGTAAATACCTGACACACCAGATTCAACAACTCAAAAGCTTGGTAAATACCTGACACACCAGATTCAACAACTCAAAAGCTTGGTAAATACCTGACACACCAGATTCAACAACTCAAAAGCTTGGTAAATACCTGACACACCAGATTCAACAACTCAAAAGCTTGGTAAATACCTGACACACCAGATTCAACAACTCAAAAGCTTGGTAAATACCTGACACACCAGATTCAACAACTCAAAAGCTTGGTAAATACCTGACACACCAGATTCAACAACTCAAAAGCTTGGTAAATACCTGACACACCAGATTCAACAACTCAAAAGCTTGGTAAATACCTGACACACCAGATTCAACAACTCAAAAGCTTGGTAAATACCTGACACACCAGATTCAACAACTGTAAATACCTGACACCAGATTCAACAACTCAAAAGCTTGGTAAATACCTGACACACCAGATTCAACAACTCAAAAGCTTGGTAAATACCTGACACACCAGATTCAACAACTCAAAAGCTTGGTAAATACCTGACACACCAGATTCAACAACTCAAAAGTTACTCACCAGATTCAACAACTCAAAAACTTGGTAAATACCTGACACACCAGATTCAGTTACTCAAGGACTTGGTAAATACCTGACACACCTGATTCAATTACTCAAGGACTTGGTAAATAGCTGACACACCTGATTCAATTACTCAAGGACTTGGTAAATACCTGACACACCAGATTCAACAACCCAAAAGCTTGGTAAATAGCTGACACACCTGATTCAATTACTCAAGGACTTGGTAAATAGCTGACACACCTGATTCAATTACTCAAGGACTTGGTAAATATCTGACACACCAGATTCAACAACTCAAAAGCTTGGTAAATACCTGACACACCAGATTCAACAACTCAAAAGCTTGGTAAATACCCGACACACCAGATTCAACAACTCAAAAGCTTGGTAAATACCTGACACACCAGATTCAACAACTCAAAAGCTCGGTAAATACCTGACACACCAGATTCAGTTACTCAAGGACTTGGTAAATACCTGACACACCAGATTCAGTTACTCAAGGACTTGGTAAATACCTGACACACCAGATTCAGTTACTCAAGGACTTGGTAAATACCTGACACACCTGATTCAACAACCCAAAAGCTTGGTAAATAGCTGACACACCTGATTCAATTACTCAAGGACTTGGTAAATACCTGACACACCTGATTCAACAACTCAAGGGCTTGGTAATTAGTGAGTTGAATCAGGTGTGTTAGTGCAGGGCTAGAACTAAAATGTCCCCCAGGAGAGGGCTGTGAATTAGGGTTGATGCTGTGGACCATTTCAGCACCACAGACAGCTATTGGCCCTGCAGCAGTTGAACGGGACAATGGAACTAGCTGCCCATAGTGCTGAAGCTGGCCAGTAGAATACAGTGATTTCTAGGACAGGATGTTAGGATAGGATGAACTTTAATGTCCCTGAGAGGAGAATTGTCTTAGACACACAGTACTGACGCATACAAAATAAACAATGCACATTTCACATTCAGCATAATACATACATTGGACATTACCCATCATACACATTGTGCACTTCTCAAATAGCCACATACTGTACATAAAACATATTGCACCCACTGTCATCCATGTGACATACATTTCCTTCCTGGGTGGATCCTTCCCCCAATCAACAAGCAAGAGAGACTTCTGAGGAGCGGTGGGGGTAGGGTTGAATTGGGCACGGGCGCGGCACACATGCTTGAGCTGGCCCATAGAAACAGAGTCTGTGAGCTAGCCGCTCTCTGGCTCCTCGCGCCGGTTGAGAGATGAGCTCTGTCAGCTTGGGGGAACCGCCGTGCCGGATCCAGCGCCTCCCGCCCACACAGGCGGCCTGCTTTGTGGGTGCCGTGTCTGTGTGCGATATCGTGTCCCGTGGACATACCCGCCTGATACTAAACGCATCGAATGCGCTTGAGCAGGAATACACCAAAACCAGAAACAGAAACAAGCGCTGTGTAGAGGAAAATATGGATGGGTGGAGATTGCAATATGGTACACAGTAGAATATCAAATATGGGGTGGAGGGGCCTACTAAACTTATGGAAGAAACACGTTTTGGCTATGGCAGTTGGCATATGAAAAAAGAGACGGGGGAGTATGGAGTTCATTCAAAGATGGGTGAAAAATGATCCTAACATGAGGGTTACTCTAGATGTGTCTTTGTGTCTGTGTGTGTGTGTGTGTTTATATGAATATGTGGGTTAATGAGTGTGCTTTTATGATTCTGTGTGTGTTTGCACATGTGCATGCATATCTGTGTGTGTGTGTGTGTGTTTGCGCATATATGTGTGTGCGTGCGTGCGTGTCACGACTTCTGCCAAAGTCGATGCCTCTCCTTGTTCGGGTAGTGTTCGGCGGTCGACGTCGCCGGTCTTCTAGCCATCGCCGTTCCATTTTTCATTTTCCATTTGTTTTGTCTCATTTTTCCACACACCTGGTTCTCATTTCCCTCATTATGTGTTGTGTATTTAACCCTCTGTTTCCCCCATGTCTTTGTGTGGTATTGTTTTTTCTGTGTTCATGTATGCCCACTTTAGGCTGGTTGCGCTGGGTTATGTTCAACCCGTATTTTGTATTTCGTGCTTGTTTGTGCCGTGTGCTTTTGGTTCGCCAAATAAAAGGCTCCGTGTTACTACTAACTATCTCAAATCAAATCAAATTTATTTATATAGCCCTTCGTACATCAGCTGATATCTCAAAGTGCTGTACAGAAACCCAGCCTAAAACCCCAAACAGCAAACAATGCAGGTGTAAAAGCACGGTGGCTAGGAAAAACACCCTAGAAAGGCCACAACCTAGGAAGAAACCTAGAGAGGAACCAGGCTATGTGGGGTGGCCAGTCCTCTTCTTGCTGTGCCGGGTAGAGATTATAACAGAACATGACCAAGATGTTCAAATGTTCATAAATGACCAGCATGATCGAATAATAATAAGGCAGAACAGTTGAAACTGGAGCAGCAGCACAGTCAGGTGGACTGGGGACAGCAAGGAGCCATCATGTCAGGTAGTCCTGGGGCACGCTCCTAGGGCTCAGGTCCTCCGAGAGAGAGAAAGAAAGAGAGAATTAGAGAGAGCATATGTGGGGTGGCCAGTCCTCTTCTGGCTGTGCCGGGTGGAGATTATAACAGAACGTGGCCAAGATGTTCAAATGTTCATAAATGACCAGCATGGTTGAATAATAGTAAGGCAGAACAGTTGAAACTGGAGCAGCAGCATGGCCAGGTGGACTGGGAACAGCAAGGAGTCATCATGTCAGGTAGTCCTGGGACATGGTCCTAGGGCCCAGGCCAGTTGAAACTGGAGCAGCAGCATGGCCAGGTGGACTGGGGGGGACAGCAAGGAGTCATCATGTCAGGTAGTCCTGGGGCATGGTCCTAGGGCTCAGGTCCTCCGAGAGAGAGAAAGAGAGAAGGAGAGAATTAGAGAACGCACACTTAGATTCACACAGGACACCGAATAGGACAGGAGAAGTACTCCAGATATAACAAACTGACCCTAGCCCCCCGACACATAAACTACTGCAGCATAAATACTGGAGGCTGAGACAGGAGGGGTCAGGAGACACTGTGGCCCCATCCGAGGACACCCCCGGACAGGGCCAAACAGGAAGGATATAACCCCACCCACTTTGCCAAAGCACAGCCCCCACACCACTAGAGGGATATCTTCAACCACCAACTTACCATCCTGAGACAAGGCCGAGTATAGCCCACAAAGATCTCCGCCACGGCACAACCCAAGGGGGGGGGGGGGCAACCCAGACAGGCTGACCACAACAGTGAATCAACCCACCCAGGTGACGCACCCCCCCCAGGGACGGCATGAGAGAGCCCCAGCAAGCAAGTGACTCAGCCCCCGTAACAGGGTTAGAGGCAGAGAATCCCAGTGGAAAGAGGGGAACCGGCCAGGCAGAGACAGCAAGGGCGGTTCGTTGCTCCAGAGCATTTCCGTTCACCTTCCCACTCCTGGGCCAGACTACACTCAATCATATGACTCACTGAAGAGATGAGTCTTCAGTAAAGAGTTAAAGGTTGAGACCGAGTTTGCGTCTCTGACATGGGTAGGCAGACCGTTCCATAAAAATGGAGCTCTATAGGAGAAAGCCCTGCCTCCAGCTGTTTGCTTAGAAATTCTACGGACAATTAGGAAGCCTGCATCTTGTGACCGTAGCGTACGTGTAGGTATGTACGGCAGGACCAAATCAGAGAGGTAGGTAGGAGCAAGCCCATGTAATGCTTTGTAGGTTAGCAGTAAAACCTTGAAATCAGCCCTTGCTTTGACAGGAAGCCAGTGTAGAGAGGCTAGCACTGGAGTAATATGATCAAATTTGGTTCTAGTCAGGATTCTAGCAGCCGTATTTAGCACTAACTGAAGTTTATTTAGTGCTTTATCCGGTAGCCGGAAAATAGAGCATTGCAGTAGTCTAACCTAGAAGTGACAAAAGCATGGATTAATTTTTCTGCATCATTTTTGGATAGAAAGTTTCTGATTTTTGCAATGTTACGTAGATGGAAAAAAGCTGTCCTCGAAATGGTCTTGATATGTTCTTCAAAAGAGAGATCAGGGTCCAGAGTAACGCCGAGGTCCTTCACAGTTTTATTTGAGACGACTGTACAACCATTAAGATTAATTGTCAGATTCAACAGAAGATCTCTTTGTTTCTTGGGACCTAGAACAAGCATCTCTGTTTTGTCCAAGTTTAATAGTAGAACGTTTGCAGCCATCCACTTCCTTATGTCTGTAACACATGCTTCTAGCGAGGGCAATTTTGGGGCTTCACCATGTTTCATTGAAATGTACAGCTGTGTGTCATCCGCATAGCAGTGAAAGTTTACATTATGTTTTCGAATAACATCCCCAAGAGGTAAAATATATAGTGAAAACAATAGTGGTCCTAAAACAGAACCTTGAGGAACACCGAAATCTACAGTTGATTTGTCAGAGGACAAACCATTCACAGAGACAAACTGATATCTTTCCGACAGATAAGATCTAAACCAGGCCAGAACATGTCCGTGTAGACCAATTTGGGTTTCCAATCTCTCCAAAAGAATGTGGTGATCGATGGTATCAAAAGCAGCACTAAGATCTAGGAGCACGAGGACAGATGCAGAGCCTCGGTCCGATGCCATTAAAATGTAATTGACCACCTTCACAAGTTCCGTCTCAGTGCTATGATGGGGTCTAAAACCAGACTGAAGCATTTCGTATACATTGTTTGTCTTCAGGAAGGCAGTGAGTTGCTGCGCAACAGCCTTCTCTAAAATTTTTGAGAGGAATGGAAGATTCGATATAGGCCGGTAGTTTTTTATATTTTCTGGGTCAAGGTTTGGCTTTTTCAAGAGAGGCTTTATTACTGCCACTTTTAGTGAGTTTGGTACACATCCAGTGGATAGAGAGCCGTTTATTATGTTCAACATAGGAGGGCCAAGCACAGGAAGCAGCTCTTTCAGTAGTTTAGTGGGAATAGGGTCCAGTATACAGCTTGAAGGTTTAGAGGCCATGATTATTTTCATCATTGTGTCAAGAGATATAGTACTAAAACACTTGAGCGTCTCTCTTGATCCTAGGTCCTGGCAGAGTTGTGCAGACTCAGGACAACTGAGGTTTGGAGGAATACGCAGGTTTAAAGAGGAGTCCATAATTTGCTTTCTAATAATCATAATCTTTTCCTCAAAGAAGTTCATGAATTTATCACTGCTAAAGTGAAAGTCATCCTCTCTTGGGGAATGCTGCTTTTTAGTTAGCTTTGCCACAGTATCAAAAAGGAATTTCGGATTGTTCTTATTTTCCTCAATTAAGTTGGAAAAATAGGATGATCGAGCAGCAGTAAGGGCTCTTCGGTACTGCACGGTACCGTCCTTCCAAGCTAGTCGGAAGACTTCCAGTTTGGTGTGGCGCCATTTCCATTCCAATTTTCTGGAAGCTTGCTTCAGAGCTCGGGTATTTTCTGTGTACCAGGGAGCTAGTTTCTTATGAGACATTTTTTTAGTTTTTAGGGGTGCAACTGCATCTAGGGTATTGCGCAAGGTTAAATTGAGATCCTCAGTTAGGTGGTTAACGGATTTTTGTCCTCTGGCGTCCTTGGGTAGGCAGAGGGAGTCTGGAAGGGCATCAAGGAATCTTTGTGTTGTCTGTGAATTTATAGCACAACTTTTGATGTTCCTTGGTTGGGGTCTGAGCAGATTATTTGTTGCAATTGCAAACGTAATAAAATGGTGGTCTGATAGTCCAGGATTATGAGGAAAAACATTAAGATCCACAACATTTATTCCATGGGACAAAACTAGGTCCAGAGTATGACTGTGACAGTGAGTGGGTCCAGAGACATGTTGGACAAAACCCACTGAGTCGATGATGGCTCCGAAAGCCTTTTGGAGTGGGTCTGTGGACTTTTCTATGTGAATATTAAAGTCACTAAATATTAGAATATTATCTGCAATGACTACAAGGTCCGATAGGAATTCAGGGAACTCAGTGAGAAACGCTGTATATGGCCCAGGAGGCCTGTAAACAGTAGCTATAAAAAGTGATTGAGTAGGTTGCATAGATTTCATGACTAGAAGCTCAAAAGACGAAAACGTCATTTTTTTTTTTGTAAATTGAAATTTGCTATCGTAAATGTTAGCAACACCTCCGCCTTTGCGGGATGCACGGGGGATATGGTCACTAGTGTAGCCAGGAGGTGAGGCCTCATTTAACACAGTAAATTCATCAGGCTTAAGCCATGTTTCAGTCAGGCCAATCACATCAAGATTATGATCAGTGATTAGTTCATTGACTATAATTGCCTTTGAAGTAAGGGATCTAACATTAAGTAGCCCTATTTTGAGATGTGAGGTATCATGATCTCTTTCAGTAATGACAGGAATGGAGGTGGTCTTTATCCTAGTGAGATTGCTAAGGCGAACACCGCCATGTTTAGTTTTGCCCAACCTAGGTCGAGGCACAGACACGGTCTCAATGGTGATAGCTGAGCTGACTACACTGACTATGCTAGTGGCAGACTCCACTATGCTGGCAGGCTGGCTAATAGCCTGCTGCCTGGCCTGCACCCTATTTCATTGTGGAGCTAGAGGAGTTAGAGCCCTGTCTATGTTGGTAGATAAGATGAGAGCACCCCTCCAGCTAGGATGGAGTCCGTCACTCCTCAGCAGGTCAGGCTTGGTCCTGTTTGTGGGTGAGTCCCAGAAAGAGGGCCAATTATCTACAAATTCTATCTTTTGGGAGGGGCAGAAAACAGTTTCCAACCAGCGATTGAGTTGTGAGACTCTGCTGTAGAGCTCATCACTCCCCCTAACTGGGAGGGGGCCAGAGACAATTACTCGATGCCGACACATCTTTCTAGCTGATATGCACGCAGAAGCTATGTTGCGCTTGGTGATCTCTGACTATTTCATCCTAACATCGTTACAAAGGACAGGAAAACCTACTGATTTTATCTGCTCTCCTACGCCAGACTTCCTACAGCCCTTCACACATACCCTGACAGTGCGTGTGTATGTGTGTGCGTGTGTTTGCAGTACATGTGTTTCCATATGTCTCATCTTTCTGTTGCATACTTGTCACCTTCATTATTTGATATATGCTGTCTGTCTGGCCAGCTGATAATCTCTGCCACCCTGGAGTGTGCTGTGTTGTCTCTCAGTCAGACGTCCCTAATCATTCCCTGCAGGAGACCCGGTCTCTCCCCCTTCAAGCACAGCCTGGCCTCCTCATCTTCCTTCTCCTCCTCCTTTGCCTCCTCCTCCTTCTCCCACCTACTCTGTAGAAGTACCGGAAAAATTGGAACTAAGATCCAGATTGTATCAAATAAATACAATGTGTATCTTAGTGTGTGGAGGCTGATGTGGTGCCTCTGCCACTAAGATACCTATCAGCAATGAGAGAAACACCATATTTAACACCAATGGAATGGACAACCAACAAGTATGGACATGTGTGCAGAGTTACACAACCCTCTCAGGGGTGGTTGCCTTACTTGCCTGGACCCATAATAAGACAATAAGGTTCCAATAAGCATCCTCAATGGAGAGGTCCCTGAGTAGGCTTCATCTGTGCATCCATCCATTTAACGTGTTAAGCCCTATCAGGAGATGTTTTTCTGAAAGCTCAAGTCTCAGACCAGGTGGTGGGTGCATCCTGTAGGCTGTGAGGCTGGGTAAGGCTGGGTGGTTCTGAGATGCAGTCTAAGAAGGAGCCGTGTGGGACTCAGTGATTCATAAAGCTGAATAATTCATTGGCTGGAGGCATGTAGAGCTCTCTCCTTCTGCCTCTGCCTTTGCCTCTCTGTCCTTGGTGAACTGTCTCTCTCTGCCTCTGCTCTGACAGACCTACTGCAGTAAGTAGTCACTGTGTGGACAGGCTACAAAGGACATTACTTACCCCAATAAGAAGTTACTATACAGCCAGGCTACAAATGGCAGAGTTACTGCAGTGAGTAGACAGCCAGGCTACAAAGGACAGACTTACTCCAGTAAGAAGTTACTATACAGCCAGGCTACAAAGGACAGACTTACTCCAGTAAGAAGTTACTATACAGCCAGGCTACAAAGGACAGACTTACTCCAGTAAGAAGTTACTATACAGCCAGGCTACAAAGGACAGACTTATTCCAGTAAGAAGTTACTATACAGACAGGCTACAAAGGACAGACTTACTCCAGTAAGAAGTTACTATACAGACAGGCTACAAAAGCCAGAAATAGCAATGTTGCCAAAACTGTAATCTTTGTCCAATGGAGTGTTTCCCGGGAACCCACTTGGTATGCAGGCTTTTGTTCCAGCCCAATGCACACCTGATTCAACTAATCAACCAATTGTCAAGCCATTAAATCAGGTGTGTTAGTATTGGGCTGTGTGTGTGTGTGTGTGTGTGTGTGTGTGTGTGTGTGTGTGTGTGTGTGTGTGTGTGTGTGTGTGTGTGTGTGTGTGTGTGTGTGTGTGTGTGTGTGTGTGTGTGTGTGTGTGTGTGTGTGTGTGTGTGTGTGTGTGTGTGTGTGTGTGTGTGGGGGTGTTCATGTGATCAGGTTGATGAGTAGTCTATGTTAATGATGCTTAAAACTGGGACTCACAGAATGCTCACAGATAGAGGGCTGCTAATTCCTCAGTCCCCTGTGTGTGTGTGTGTGTGTGTGTGTGTGTGTGTGTGTGTGTGTGTGTGTGTGTGTGTGTGTGTGTGTGTGTGTGTGTGTGTGTGTGTGTGTGTGTGTGTGTGTGTGTGTGTGTGTGTGTGTGTGTGTGTGCTGTGCCTGTCTAGGCGCTGCAGTACACACAGGCAGGCCGAAGCGATGCTGATGTAAGCACAATACATTTTTAAACAGCTGGAATTATTAACCCGCTCATAAGTAGGCTCCTACTGCTCACAGTCTTCTACTAGAGGAGCACGGAATTCTCTGTAACAGTTTCAATCTAATTTAATGGTGTTTTATTGGCTTACAGTACATACAGTACCATACAGTGCAATGCAACAATAAGAGCCAAGCATGTACTTCTCTAAGAGGATGCTATCTCTGCCAGATAGAATGTATCTCCATTAGATTCACATCACATTCTCTTTTCCTTGAGGACATTTTTCTTTTAAAAAAGGGGTAAAAAATGACTTGTTTTGGAAGATGAGAGTAAAGCCTGTAAAGAGGGAGATGGGAGTGGTGTGATGGGGATGGAGGAGACATAGAGAGAGAGAGAGAGAGAGAGAGAGAGAGAGAGAGAGAGAGAGAGAGAGAGAGAGAGAGAGAGAGAGAGAGAGAGAGAGAGAGAGAGAAGCTGTAAAATCTGTTCTTGGTGTAAGTATACCAACATGGTTTACTGGTGAGGATGAAGTCACCAGAATATCTGCAGCGAGCACTCCCCCCTCCTTTCTCCCCATCCTCTCTTTTCCCAGCCCCACCTCTCTCTCTTTCCCTCCCCCTCACCTCCTTTCTCATCATCCCCTATTGTCCGGACCCCACCTCTCTCTCTTTCCCTCCCCCTCACCTCCTTTCTCATCATCCCCTATTGTCCGTACCCCACCTCTCTCCCCCATAAGTGTCTTTCCTCAGGCTCCCAAAATACCTCTACATTTCTCACCTTCCCTGTTTCCTCAACCCCAATTCTCTACCCCACCATTTTCTCCATTTGACTGTTTTTCTTTCTCCTATAGGCACTTCTTATTCTATATCTTCTCTCTTTTACTCTTACGGTACACCCTCTTTCTCGCATCCCTCTCAACCACACTCACATGTTTATCTTTACTATTAGTTCCTATACCTCTCTTCCTCCTCTCTTCTCTCACATCAGGGTCATTCAATTCTGGTCCTTCTGGGCTGCAGTGTCTGCTGGTTTTCATATTTCCCCGATAGTTACATTAGTAGCCATACACACACACCTGATTTCCAAGCTACTAAACCAGTGGCTGAGTCTAAAGCCAGGGATGCCAGGGAAGCAGAAGACACAGTGATCCCTCAGACCCGGAGTTGAACATCCTGGATGAACTTCATGTATATGTTACAATCAATAGTGTAATACTAGTTACTCGGTCAGCATTCTGTCACAACACCTAGACTACTTCCTGTACCCATCTGCCTCTGCATGCAGTGCCACCCCACAACTGGCAATCACAGAGACCCCATTGAGAAAAGGCCCAGGGGGAGGAGCTAAGCTGGAGAGCAGCCAATGAGAGCAGCCTGGAGGACTCAGTGAGGGAGGTGATGAGGCATGGAAGGCAGTCAGTGAGGAACACACTGGATGATTTACCCCTTTCTCTCTCTTTCTCTCCTCCCTGCCTCTCCCCTTCCTCTCTATTCCTCCCTCCCTCCATGTCTCTCTTTGTGTGTGTGTGTAACTGAGCCATGATAGCCGTAGCATAGTGAGCAGACTGAGCTGTCCCATTGTAGCAGTGTAGCAGCAGCAGTAGCAGAGCTGTCTGTTACAACTGAGTATGTGGATTAGCAGTGCCTTAACTCAGCCAAACCACCACTCCTACTACTGGCCGACTTTCACAATTGGTAGTGACTACATTCATTACAGACGTGAGGCCTAATCAATAGGAAGAGCTAGTCAGTGTGGGCTATAGGCATTACACGGGTGCCACTCCAATTGAAAGGACAGTGTGTGTGTGTGTGTGTGTGTGTGTGTGTGTGTGTGTGTGTGTGTGTGTGTGTGTGTGTGTGTGTGTGTGTGTGTGTGTGTGTGTGTGTGTGTGTGTGTGTGTGTGTGTGTGTGTGTGTGTGTGTGTGTGTGTGTGTGTGTGTGTGTGTATAATACTGTAAGTTTCCTTGAATTTGTTCTGGATCTGGGGACTGTGAAAGGACACCTGGTGGCATGTCTTGTGGGGTAAGTGTGTGTGTCAGCGCAACTCTTAGCCAAGAGAGACTGGTATGGTATTAATATTAGCCATCTGACTATAATGAAGAGCAAGATGTGCCGCTCTGTTCTGGGCCAGCTGCAGCCTAACTAATCAAATCAAAGTTGATTTGTCACGTGCGCTTTATACAACAGGTGTAACCTGCTCAGATGTTGCATGCATCAACCAATGCTTACATACAACGTCATCGCCCGTGTCATCGACTGACTGAATGCTAGAACATATGATGTGGTTAGCTGATAGGTAAAAACACCTATCCAGGCCTTATAAGATCTGGCACGAGTCAGCAACGCCTAGGCAGAGGAATGTGTCTGCTATGCCTGATGACGTTATGTCTCGACAACGAGAGGGAGGCCGAAACATTGACAGTACTATTCATAGACACTAGCTGGCAGTATAGTATCATAGTTCCTGCTTGCTTCAATGAGAACCTTTCCTTCTCTAGGCTCTGCTCTCCAGGCCCTTCACTCTTGTATATTTTTACCAATTGCCTGCCACTGGCATTAAACAAAGCATGTGTGTCCATGTCTGCTGATGAGTGTTAGAGGAATTTAATTCCTATATGTTTATTAACCAATTCAATGAATCACCCTGCCCATTCCTAAGAATTTGAAAGATACTTAGTTGCATAAAATGACCAGTCTCAAAATCAATCAATAGCGTTTATTCTTGAGAGTACTGAAAATGGGACAATTTCCAACAGATTATAAACTAAAAATGACGTCATAGGTTTTAAACTATCCCTCCTCCACTCCGATACAATGGCAGTATAGTTCACAAGCCTTCCTCCTCCACTCCGATACAATGGCAGTATAGTTCACAAGCCTTCCTCCTCCACTCCGATACAATGGCAGTATAGTTCACAAGCCTTCCTCCTCCACTCTGATACAATGGCAGTATAGTTCACAAGCCTTCCTCCTCCACTCTGATACAATGGCAGTATAGTTCACAAGCCTTCCCACATCGTCCACCACCGGTTTAGATCATTTACTACCAGCCCAAGGTCTCCCTGTGTAGATAAGCATTCTAGCCAGTCTGACGAAAAGTTCATTTGTTTCTACCAAGGAACAGACAGTCTTTGCTCTAATTCTTGATTATAATTACACACATTATATTCAGTACTAGGATTATAATGAGATTCAAACATCCATACAGTAACATAATAGTATTCTGTTTAGTCATAGTCCTGACTGGGGGAGGCACACAATGCAAATAGTCCGGGTAAACATTGGTTACCTGTTCAGGAGTCTTATGACTTGGGGGTAAAAACTGAGAAGCCTTTTTGCCCTAGACTTGGCAATCCGGTACCACTAGGTCTTTTTTTTTGCAGCACTGGACCATATGACTGGACAATAAATCAAATCATCAAATCACATTTTATTGGTCACATACACATGGTTAGCAGATGTTATTGAGAGTGAAGCAATATCTAACATGTAATCTAACAATTCCACAACAACTACCTAATACACACACATTTAAGTAAAGGAATGGAATAATAATATATACATATACATGTATGGATGAGCAAAGACAGAGCGGCATAGGTAAGATGCAATATGGTATAAAATGCAGTATATACATATGAGATGAGTAATGCAAGATATGTAAACATTTTAAAGTGGCATTATTAAAATGACTAGTGATCCATTTATTAAAGTGGCCAATGATTTCAATAATATATGTAGGCAGCAGCCTCTCTGTGTTAGTATGGTTGTTTAGCAGTCTGATGGCCTTTAAATAGAAGCTGTTGTTCAGTCTCTCAGTCCCAGCTTTGATGAACCTGTGCTGACTTCGCCTTCTGGATGATAGCGGGGTGAACAGGCAGTGGCTCGGGTGGTTGTTGTCCTTGATGATCTTTTTGGCCTTCCTGTGACATCTAGTGGTGTAGGTGTCCAGGAGGGCGGGAAGTTGGGTTTGGTGCAGACCGCACCAGCCTCTGTAGAGCCCTTTGGTTATGGGTGGTGCAGTTGCTGTACCAGGTGGTGATACAGCCCGACAAGATGCTCTCAGTTGTGCATCTGTAAAAGTTTGTGAGGGTTATAGGTGACAAGCCACATTTCTTCAGCCTCCTGAGGTTGAAGAGGCACTGCTGCGCCTTCTTCACCACACTGTCTGTGTGGGTGGACCATTTCAGTTTGTCCTTGATGTGTACGCAAATAAACTTAAAACTTTCCACCTTCTCCACTGCTGTCCCGTGATGTGGATATTTATTTTTTATTTTTTTATTTCACCTTTATTTAACCAGGTAGGCTAGTTGAGAACAAGTTCTCATTTGCAACTGCGACCTGGCCAAGATAAAGCATAGCAGTGTGAACAGACAACACAGAGTTACACATGGAATAAACAATTAACAAGTCAATAACACAGTAGAAAAAAATGGGCAGTCTATATACAATGTGTGCAAAAGGCATGAGGAGGTAGGCGAATAATACAATTTTGCAGATTAACACTGGATATGGGGTCTGGCACCATTGTGGGGTCTGACACCATTTCCAGGCATGGAAATTAATCATGAAAGTATTTTCTAAATTCCAAAAACAAATATTTTAATTTATAAAATAACTCTACATTAGATTTTTAAGCTCAAATAATAAACAAAACATTTTTTTTAGAATAAAGTTTCCCTGCCAGACTTGGATTGTCCCGACATTCAAGAATCCTTGATTCACACGGTTGAAGGTCCTAGTCACTCAAAGTGGGAGGGTTGTAGTAAGCTGCATGACTGTCCTCAACAAAACCCTGCCTGATTAGGCTAGAATTGTGTCCTCTGCATCAACCATGAACTATGCATGGTTGGCTATAGTTTGTTTGAGACCCACCAGACAACCTGTTTAACCTTTCTATTTCTTCTGTTGCATAAAAGGAGACTAGTTTACCTAGTCAATAATTGTCATGTGTTTGTACAGCAGCAATTAGTCAAAAAACTGTGTTCTTAAGTGTCTGCATACATGTACATGCCTATGCTGAGTTAACTTGGTAGAGTGTTAAACGCCACAACTCATATCAGTCCTCCACACCCATATCATCACCACCCCGTTGTGCAAGATAGATGAAAGTAGTCCACAGAGAGGCTATGGTGGGGAAGTCAAAAATGTAAGAGACGTTGGGACTTTATGAGCGTAGGTCATGCTTCACAAAGTTTGCACAACCCAGAGCCATATCCGATTTGGAAAGTAATTACTTATTTACATTGCCTCTAACTGTTTAGCTCTGGCATGACCTACAAAGATAGCATAGGTATAGCCTAGTGAGAAAAAGACACCTAAAATACAATAAAAGAGCTTTGGATAAAAGCGTCTGCTAAATGGCATATATAAGAGCTGACAGCATTAGGCCTAGTTAAGTACCGTTATTGAAAGACAATCTATTTGATTTAAAAATACTTTTACATTCCTTATTTACATAGCCGTTATGCATTTGACATGGATAACACAGAATCGTGTTGTAATTTCAGTGAAAAGGTTAATAGCTTGTTATTTTAGGCCTAGGCAGGCTTTATTTATTTAATGAATTGTGACGACAATACAACTCCCACAATGCAGTGCGTTTTCAAAATGTCGCCCTCCTTCGTGACTTGACTTCTGTGCCACCAGACAACAAAAGCATAGCTTAATTTAGCAAATCTGACAGTCTAAATAAATAATTGTATTTACTGAAGCATGAGACTTCTGATTACAGTTGCCAGACGTATTCATAAACGGCCTCTGTACACTGCCACATCATGTCTAAGTTCGGCAGCGAGTTGCTCCGGGGCTGCTACGAACAGCGGCCTGCAGTTCAGAGATGACCAACTGGTCTGCGGTTCGACCGGGGAGTTGGTCCAGAGGCTTCGCGGTCAGGTGGAGGTGAGGACGGAATTCATAAGTGAGGAAGAGGAGGGTGCTCTCATGAAAGAACTCGAGCCTGGGCTGAGAAAGAAACGATACGAGTTCGACCACTGGGACGATGTAAGTTGTAAATAGACCTTGCTTGTTGACTACAAAGAAGTGCCCAGCTCACACTCACGTTAGCTAGATAAAGCTGCTGACACTCAGCGGGGCTGCTACAGTAACAGCTATTTTGATTAGTTTCCCTATTGGCATCATGCAAATGTCTTGTAGTTTTATATTTCACCTATAAACATGCAGCAATAACATACATATCCATACTATACTAGATGCAGTAAAGTTTCATATTTGAATTGTTAGGTTATTAATTATCGTCATCATACATTACAAGGTGAATAGATCTTATTTTAGATTGATCAGTCAGTTCCCGGTTTCCCAATAGCAATGTAATTTAGGCTTATGCGTGTTTTAACGATGCATCGTTCCTAGGCCCTCATTGAAAATAAGAATTTGTTCTTAACTGACTTGCCTGGTTAAATAAAGGTAAAATAAAATAAAAAGCTAGTCGTCACCTAGGCCTATATGGCTGCAAATATTGATGCTGCTTATTCTAATACCCAATATTTATGCACAGATTTGGCACATCATTGCACATGTTACACATCATGAAATACACTGAACAAAAATATAAACCCAACATGTAAAGTGTTGATCCCATGTTTCATGAGCTGAAATAAAAATTCCCAGAAATGTTCCATACGCACAAAAAGCTTATTTCTCTAAATGTTTCTGCACAAATTTGTTTGCATCACTGTTAGTGAGCATTTCTTATTTGCCAAGATAATCTATTCACCTGACAGTTGTGGCACATCAAGATGCTGATGAAATAGCAAGGACATTACATAGGTGCACTTTGTGCTGGGGACAATAAAGGGCTACTATAAAATGTGTAGTTTTGTCACACAACTCAATGCCATAGGCATCTCAAGTTTTGATTGGGAGTGTAATTGGCATGCTGACTGCAGGAATGTCCACCAGAGCTGTTGCCAAATAATTTAATGCTCATTTCTCTACCATAAGCTGCCTCCAACATCGTTAATCTTTGAAGTTGTTGCATGCTGCGTTTTATATTTTTGTTCAGTATATATTGAGGCAAATATAACAGACAGTGTAGCCTATAATTAGCAAATTAGAACTCAATTTACTGAATATAAAATAGATTTCAACATGAATAAAATATATAGCCCTATGTCAGTGGTGGTCGATGCCTCATTAAGGATGAGGGAGGATTATTATTTTTATGATGAGCATCGCCTTATTTCTATTACAGCATATTAGATGACTGTCATTCATATTCCATTCACCCAGCTCAATATAACATTGATAGGTTTAGGCTACTACATGATACTACTACATGATTTTCCCTATACCCATCATGAGGTTGCTACAATCGAGCCTATGAATGAAAGTTTAAAACGTAGGTGCACAGCTCAAGATACATTTTAGTAGTCAAGGTGACAGACAATGACACATTCAATACTGCCTTGCACACTCTTGCCTGCATCTAGCTGATCTAGGGTGTAATCATTAGTTCAACAGTTGGAAACAAGTGTTTCTATTGGACAAATTCAGGTATATTCATCCCTGTTCCATTTACTTCCATTTAAGAAATGTGTTTTAATGAATACACCCCTGATCACAGTTCACTTTGATCGCAGCCACATACAAACAGTGTGATCACTTTGCTCGTTGTATAATTCCTTCTCACTTCTGCACTCTCTCCTCCTCTCACCTTTTCCCTTGTGGACTTCAGTGCACAACAAATCAGCTGTCTGACCAGGCAAAAAAAACTTTTAAAGCCAAACCTTCATATCATAACTGCTAACCACTGCACATCGTTGTCACCATATTAGCTAACGTCATAGTCAACATAGCTACGAGAACTAACGTGTTAGTAAACCCATTACAATCATGCAGTACAGTCACAAGCCATTTAGCAGTTACACTGGTGGGCCACCGGTGGGCCACCAATAAATGAACAAAACTAAAAGCTTACCTTAACTTGGAGGAGTTCCAGTGTTGAATAGCCAGCTATCTAACATAGCATCCCTCTCTGTCTGAGCCGGGTGTTTTGAATAGGCTAAACTAGCTAGCAAAGTGAAAGTGAAAAAAATACCAAGGATAGTTATCTCTCTCTCTTGCTTCTCCTTCATTTTTAAACTCATGTATTTGTTCAAAACTGTTCAACCACGCTAAATTCCAAGCATCTGCCTCTAACCCTAGGAAGCTCTTTGCCACCTTCTCCTCCCTCCTGAATCCTCCTCCCCCCTCCTCCCTCTCTGCAGATGACTTCGTCAACCATTTTGAAAAGAAGGTCGACGACATTCGATCCTCGTTTGCTAAGTCAAACGACACCGCTGGTTCTGCTCACACTGCCCTACCCTGTGCTCTGACCTCTTTCTCCCCTCTCTCTCCAGATGAAATCTCGCGTCTTGTGACGGCCGGCCGCCCAACAACCTGCCCGCTTGACCCTATCCCCTCCTCTCTTCTCCAGACCATTTCCGGAGACCTTCTCCCTTACCTCACCTCGCTCATCAACTCATCCCTGACCGCTGGCTACGTCCCTTTCCGTCTTCAAGAGAGCGAGAGTTGCACCCCTTCTGAAAAAACCTACACTCGATCCCTCCGATGTCAACAATTACAGACCAGTATCCCTTCTTTCTTTTCTCTCCAAAACTCTTGAACGTGCCGTCCTTGGCCAGCTCTCCCGCTATCTCTCTCTGAATGACCTTCTTGATCCAAATCAGTCAGGTTTCAAGACTAGTCATTCAACTGAGACTGCTCTCCTCTGTATCACGGAGGCGCTCCGCACTGCTAAAGCTAACTCTCTCTCCTCTGCTCTCATCCTTCTAGATCTATCGGCTGCCTTCGATACTGTGAACCATCAGATCCTCCTCTCCACCCTCTCCGAGTTGGGCATTTCCGGCGCGGCCCACGCTTGGATTGCGTCCTACCTGACAGGCCGCTCCTACCAGGTGGCGTGGCGAGAATCTGTCTCCTCACCACGCGCTCTCACCACTGGTGTCCCCCAGGGCTCTGTTCTTGGCCCTCTCCTATTCTCGCTATACACCAAGTCACTTGGCTCTGTCATAACCTCACATGGTCTCTCCTATCATTGCTATGCAGACGACACACAATTAATCTTCTCCTTTCCCCCTTCTGACGACCAGGTGGCGAATCGCATCTCTGCATGTCTGGCAGACATATCAGTGTGGATGACGGATCACCACCTCAAGCTGAACCTCGGCAAGACGGAGCTGCTCTTCCTCCCGGGGAAGGACTGCCCGTTCCATGATCTCGCCATCACGGTTGACAACTCCATTGTGTCCTCCTCCCAGAGCGCCAAGAACCTTGGCGTGATCCTGGACAACACCCTGTCGTTCTCAACCAACATCAAGACGGTGGCCCGTTCCTGTAGGTTCATGCTCTACAACATCCGCAGAGTACGACCCTGCCTCACACAGGAAGCGGCGCAGGTCCTAATCCAGGCACTTGTCATCTCCCGTCTGGATTACTGCAACTCGCTGTTGGCTGGGCTCCCTGCCTGTGCCATTAAACCCCTTCAACTCATCCAGAACGCCGCAGCCCGTCTGGTGTTCAACCTTCCCAAGTTCTCTCACGTCACCCCGCTCCTCCGTTCTCTCCACTGGCTTCCAGTTGAAGCTCGCATCCGCTACAAGACCATGGTGCTTGCCTACGGAGCTGTGAGGGGAACGGCACCTCAGTACCTCCAGGCTCTGATCAGGCCCTACACCCAAACAAGGGCACTGCGTTCATCCACCTCTGGCCTGCTCGCCTCCCTACCACTGAGGAAGTACAGCTCCCGCTCAGCCCAGTCAAAACTGTTCGCTGCGCTGACCCCCCAATGGTGGAACAAACTCCCTCACGACGCCAGGACAGCGGAGTCAATCACCACCTTCCGGAGACACCTGAAACCCCACCTCTTTAAGGAATACCTAGGATAGGATAAGTAATCCCTCTCACCCCCCCCTTTAAGATTTAGATGCACTATTGTAAAGTGACTGTTCCACTGGATGTCATAAGGTGAATGCACCAATTTGTAAGTCGCTCTGGATAAGAGCGTCTGCTAAATGACTTAAATGTAAATGTAACTGTTGCTTTCTCTCTCTTTGAGTCAACTGCTCACCACATTTTATGTACTGCAGTGCTAGCTAGCTGGAGTTTATGCTTTCAGTACAAAATTCTCTGATCCTTTGATTGGGTGGACAACATGTCAGTTCATGCTGCAAGAGCTCTGATAGGTTGGAGGATGTCTCCTGGAAGTTGTCATAATTACTGTGTAAGTCTAAGGATGGGGGTGAGAACCACGAGCCTCCTAGGTTTTGTATTGAAGTCAGTGTTGCCAGAGGAGGACGGAAGCTAGCTAGCTGTCTTTCTGCTACACCATGGTGCTATCCTACAGAGTGCTGTTGAGGACACTGTAGGCCTTCATTGCAAAACAGCGGTTTTTAATAAATTATTTGGTGACGTGGGTATATTTGGTATAGTTTTACCTAAAAAGGATCACTTTTTTAATGTTTCACCATTTGTATTTTTATGAAATTCACTGAGCAGGATGGTCCTCCTCTTCCTCCTCTACTGTAGCCCATGTCCTACTGTAGCCCATGTCCTACTGTAGCCCATGTCCTACTGTAGCCCATGTCCTACTGTAGCCCAAGTCCTACTGTAGCCTATAGCCTACTGTAGCCTATAGCCTACTGTAGCCCATGTCCGACTGTAGCCCATGTCTGACTGTAGCCCATGTCCGACTGTAGCCCATGTCTGACTGTAGCCCATGTCCGACTGTAGCCCATGTCCGACTGTAGCCCATGTCCGACTGTAGCCCATGTCCGACTGTAGCCCATGTCCGACTGCAGCCCATGTCCGACTGCAGCCCATGTCCGACTGCAGCCCATGTCCGACTGCAGCCCATGTCCGACTGCAGCCCATGTCCTACTGCAGCCCATGTCCTACTGCAGCCCATGTCCTACTGCAGCCCATGTCCTACTGCAGCCCATGTCCTACTGCAGCCTATGTCCTACTGCAGCCTATGTCCTACTGTAGCCTATTAATGCAGTTGTTACTGTAATTTAATTATGCCAATGTGCTTTCATTAATTGAAAATCTTTAATCTATTTTATGAGAATTTGTAAGATTCTCGTTTGCATAAAATAGTATTTTTAAATAATAGGTAACAGAATTTATTCCCGGAGCGCGCTCCCACTTAACCACGAGCAACAGTTTATATACACATCATGATGTCATTTCATTGCTTTAACAGAATCCCCTCCTCTCGACCGGGACAAACTGAGGTGAAAAGTTCATTCTAACTTACTAACACACTCCCAGGTAACTTTTGACCCCTCAACATTATCGATCACCACTGAGCTGACAGTTCTAATTAACAGAACCTAGGAATGCACTCACGGTCTTATCTAAAAACCCCAGAGCTAAGTTTCTGTAGGTTCAACCATAGGTTAACGACCTTATGTGTTTACACAGTCCACAACCCATTCGTTTTTTCCTAGTTGGAATGGTGTTCATTAACTTGAATTACTCCTTGTCCGTGTCACACAATCCCTTCTTATGAACTCATATTGTTCATCAGATATAATAAAACAGAGTATAAGTTTACTTAGTTACAGTTTCATTTAAAATGATTTGTTCAGTCATTTAATCATAATTTTACCAACAGCAGTCATCTCAGTTTTTATTTTAAGCATCTTTTTAATCCTTTGCTTGTTTGAAACAACTGCAAAGAAATTGGCAACTTTGTAATTGTAGTCAACTTCGTTCTGAAGTAATCAGCGTTCACAGCGAGACGGATAAACAGCTTGATTCTATGTTTGACACCAGAAGGGCAGAAAATCATCCAACGACACACTTAGCTGATCTACGAGTGGTCTGAGGCAGTCGGTAAATAACACACGTTTTCAATTGCAACTTTAGTGATGATGATTTTGGGGAACAGCTCTGAGATTTAATGATGCTCCTACAAAGGTTCTCGCGATGATCTTAGCCTTAAAATGCTTTTGGGAAACCAGGCCCAGAACAGTGTTTGTTGGCTAACGGGGATGGAAATTGGAAAATAAAATCTCTCTCTGATTTTGTCAAATCCTTGAAATCAATGTAAATTATCCAAATAATTTCACTCCTGGAACCCCAATTCCACCCCTGTTGACAATGATCACTCCCTTGAGGCCCTTACCAACATTTCATTACATTTTTTCATTAATTCTTTCAACATTCTGCTCACCAGGCGATCCATGGTTACCGGGAGACAGAGCGTGCTCAGTGGGGAGAGGTGTGTGAGGGGGTGATGGATCGCCTCCGAGCTGTGGCTTTCTCTGAGGGCAGCCCTCTCCTAGGCCCTGTGCATGTCCTGGACCTGGACAAGGCTGGATACATCAAACCACACATCGACAGTGTCAAGGTAGGTAGACGGCTCTCATATTAACCTGAGATGAAAGGCATGATAAATATGGAACATGGTGTTCTGTGTGCTAGAATTTTGCCCTAGGCACAAACTGGGCACAATTTGAATACTTTTTTGACAAAAGTGTTCTTTTACAATGCAGTTTGAAACTCAGTCATTCTCTCATCACCCCTCACCCCTGTTTTTTTGTATCTTCATCCTGCCTTTCTCTTTCACTGTCTCCATGAATCTTTCTTTCCCTTCCTCTCCTCTCCTCTCTCTGTCAGTTCTGTGGCTGCACTATAGCAGGGCTGAGTTTGTTGTCAGACAGTGTGATGCGCTTGGTGAGGGAGGATGAACCCGCTGAATATCTGAACTTGTTTCTGCCCCGTCGCTCTCTCTACATACTCAGGTAAGGACCCAATAAGACCTGCCATAGCAACATTCTGTTTTTCATTTTTTACAAACGACCACCTGCGCATACACTTTAATCAGAGTGTACCTGGTGTACTAGGTAGGCCTAAGATAGGCTTCGCGTTCCTAGGAAACTATGCAGTTTTTTTTACGTGTTATTTCTTACATTAGTACCCCAGGTCATCTTAGGTTTCATTGCATACAGTCGAGAAGAACTACTGAATATAAGATCAGCGTCAACTCACCATCAGTACGACCAAGAATATGTTTTTTGCGACGTGGATCCTGTGTTCTGCCTTACAAACAGGACAACGGAATGGATCGCATGCAGCGACCTAAAAAAAAACGACTTCGAAAAAAAGGGAAACGAGGCGGTCTTCTGGTCAGACTCCGGAGACGGGCACACCGTGCACCACTCCCTAGCATTCTTCTTGCCAATGTCCAGTCTCTAGAGAACAAGGTTGATGAAATCTGAGCAAGGGTAGCATTCCAGAGGGACATCAGAGACTGTAACGTTCTGTGCTTCACGGAAACATGGCTCACTGGAGAGACGCTATCCGAAGCGGTGCAGCCAACTGGTTTCTCCACACATCGCGCCGACAGAAACAAACACCTTTCTGGTAAGAAGAGGAGTAGGGGGGCGTATGCCTTATGGCTAACGAGACATAGTGTGATGAAAGAAACATACAGGAACACAAATCCTTCTGTTCACCTGATTTAGAATTCCTCACAATCAAATGTAGACCGCATTATCTACCAAGGGAATCCTCTTCGATTATAATCACAGCCGTATATATCCCCCCCCCCAAGCAGACACATCGATGGCTCTGAACGAACTTTATTTAACTCTTTGCAAACTGGAAACCATTTATCCGGAGGCTGCATTCATTGTAGCTGGGGATTTTAACAAGGCTAATCTGAAAACAAGACTCCCTAAATTTTATCAGCATATCGATTGCACAACCAGGGGTGGAAAAACCTTGGATTATTGTTACTCTAACTTACGCGACGCATATAAGGCCCTGCCCCCGCCCCCATTTCGGAAAAGTTGACCACGACTCCATTTTGCTGATCCCTGCCTACAGACAGAAACTAAAACTAGAGGCTCCCACGCTGAGGTCTGTCCAACGCTGGTCCGATCAAGCTGACTCCACACTCCAAGACTGCTTTTATCATGTGGACTGGGATATGTTTCGTATTGCGTCAGATAACAACATTGTGAATACGCTGATTCGGTGTGCGAGTTCATTAGAACGTGCGTTGAAGATGTCGTTCCCATAGCAACGATTAAAACACTCCCTAACCAGAAACCGTGGATTGATGGCAGCATTCGCGTGAAACTGAAAGCCCGAACCACTGCATTTACATTTACATTTAAGTCATTTAGCAGACGCTCTTATCCAGAGCAAGGTGTCTGGTAACATGACCGAATACAAACAGTGTAGCTATTCCCTCCGCAAGGCTATCAAACAAGCTAAGCGTCAGTACAGAGACAAAGTAGAATCTCAATTCAACGGCTCAGACACAAGAGGCATGTGGCACGGTCTACAGTCAATCACGGACTACAGGAAGAAATCCAGCCCAGTCACGGACCAGGATGTCTTGCTCCCAGGCAGACTAAATAACTTTTTTGCCCGCTTTGAGGACAATACAGTGCCACTGACACGGCCTGCAACGAAAACATGCGGTCTCTCCATCACTGCAGCCGAGGTGAGTAAGACATTTAAACGTGTTAACCCTCGCAGGGCTGCAGGCCCAGACGGCATCCCCAGCCGCGCCCTCAGAGCATGCGCAGACCAGCTGGCCGGTGTGCTTACGGACATATTCAATCAATCCCTATACCAGTCTGCTGTTCCCACATGCTTCAAGAGGGCCACCATTGTTCCTGTTCCCAAGAAAGCTAAGGTAACTGAGCTAAACGACTACCGCCCCGTAGCACTCACTTCCGTCATCATGAAGTGCTTTGAGAGACTAGTCAAGGACCATATCACCTCCACCCTACCTGACACCCTAGACCCACTCCAATTTGCTTACTGCCCAAATAGGTCCACAGACGATGCAATCTCAACCACACTGCACACTGCCCTAACCCATGTGGACAAGAGGAATACCTATGTGAGAATGCTGTTCATCGACTACAGCTCTGCATTTAACACCATAGTGCCCTCCAAGCTCGTCATCAAGCTCGAGACCCTGGGTCTCGACCCCGCCCTGTGCAACTGGGTACTGGACTTCCTGACGGGCCGCCCCCAGGTGGTGAGGGTAGGTAACAACATCTCCTCCCCTCTGATCCTCAACACTGGGGCCCCACAAGGGTGCGTTCTGAGCCCTCTCCTGTACTCCATGTTCACCAACGACTGCGTGGCCACGCACGCCTCCAACTCAATCATCAAGTTTGCGGACGACACAACAGTGATAGGCTTGATTACCAACAACGACGAGACGGCCTACAGGGAGGAGGTGAGGGCCCTCGGAGTGTGGTGTCAGGAAAATAACCTCACACTCAACGTCAACAAAACTAAGGAGATGATTGTGGACTTCAGGAAACAGCAGAGGGAACACCCCCCTATCCACATTGATGGAACAGTAGTGGAGAGGGTAGCAAGTTTTAAGTTCCTCGGCATACACATCACAGACAAACTGAATTGGTCCACTCACACAGACAGCATCGTGAAGAAGGCGCAGCAGCGCCTCTTCAACCTCAGGAGGCTGAAGAAATTTGGCTTGTCACCAAAAGCACTCACAAACTTCTACAGATGCACAATCGAGAGCATCCTGGCGGGCTGTATCACCGCCTGGTACGGCAACTGCTCCGCCCGCAACCGTAAGGCTCTCCAGAGGGTAGTGAGGTCTGCACAACGCATCACCGGGGGCAAACTACCTGCCCTCCAGGACACCTACACCACCCGATGTTACAGGAAGGCCATAAAGATCATCAAGGACAACAACCACCCGAGCCACTGCCTGTTCACCCCGCTATCATCCAGAAGGCGAGGTGAGTACAGGTGCATCAAAGCTGGGACCGAGAGACTGAAAAACAGCTTCTATCCCAAGGCCATCAGACTGTTAAACAGCCACCACTAACATTGCCTGGCCGCTGCCAACACACTGACACTGACTCAACTCCAGCCACTTTAATAATGGGAATTGATGGGAATGATGTAAATATATCACTAGCCACAATGCTACCTTATATAATGTTACTTACCCTACATTATTCATCTCATATGCATACATATATACTGTACTCTATATCATCGACTGCATCCTTATGTAATACATGTATCACTAGCCACTTTAACTATGCCACTTTGTTTACATACTCATCTTATATGTATATACTGTACTCAATACCATCTACTGTATCTTGCCTATGCTGCTCTGTACCATCACTCATTCATATATCCTTATGTGCATATTCTTTATCCCCTTACACTGTGTATAAAACAGTAGTTTAGGAATTGTTAGTTAGATTACTTGTTGGTTATTACTGCATTGTCGGAACTAGAAGCACAAGCATTTCGCCACACTCGCATTAACATCTGCTAACCATGTGTATGTGACAAATAAAATTTGATTTGATTGATTTGATTTACTACCCAAAACAATTCTATGGATTTATTTGACCATGGAAAGAGCAACTGAGTAAATACCCCAATGAGAGTCTGCACTAAACAAACCCACAGTATCTCCTGTGGAGATCATGAAGTGGTTTACTTAAGTGTTCTATGTTACCTCCATGCTTGTACACTCTGACTGAACGCCTCCTATAGCCTATAACTATCCTTATGAGGGCCCAGTGGTCCGCCTGGTCCGATGACCTGGGGTCGTATGTATCAACTATGAAACATCTCAGAGTGGGAGTGCTAATCTAGGATCAGGTCCTCCCCTGTCCGTGTTGGGGTTCATTCCACAAATTCAATTCTACAGTATTTCAATTCCCTCTCCCTCTATATTCCATTCATTTCAAATTTCAGCTATGTCTTTGACTTGAGATAATTAAATCCTTAATGACCATGTCACTGTTCAGACAGCCTAGCTATATTGGAAGTTTAAATTATATATATTTTTAAAAGCAGTCCATTTTTTTATACTAAATACATGAATTCCATTAACTGGGAATTGAATTCCAATTCAATTCCAAATATTATTTTTTTTCACAATTTTAATTCCAATTTAATTCCATAACTTGAAGGTTGTTGACATTCGATTTGAATTCAACGTACAGTAAAGTCTCCTCTTCATGAGTGAACACTGGTCCATGTATTCATATTCTTGTGATCTTAAAGGCTAAACTGATCCTAAATCGGTACTCATACTCTGAAACACTTGATATAACTCCTGGCATTTCACACATTGTGCTTGTGTGGTGAATGACTGATGACATTGTTTTCATGCATCCTTCCAGGGACCAGGCCAGATATAAGTTCACCCATGAGATCCTTAAAGATGATGAGTCTCTTTTCTCTGGACAGAGAGTTCCTCGCCATCGCCGCATCTCTGTCATCTGCCGGAACCTTCCTGTTTGAAGCATGAGAGCCAAGAGGGACACAACTGTGACAGTCTCACTGGTAATAGCCAGAGCTCAGTATTTTAAATGTCAAGAACGTCACTATGTTAAAATTTGATGTATACGCTTTCTCACTGTGCGAGAGACTATGTTGGGAAAGAGGATTTCGATGTTTCCCTCATCAGTTTTCATTGGAGCACTTCATAATAAACTACCTGTCCAGGATTTGATTCTGAATTAGATGTTGGGAAGGCATTCAGATATGATGCATTTCAAAGGGTCATAATGCATTACAAGACTTGTCATAAGGATCTATGAACTTATTATGCTAATTAATATTATATAATGAATCTGAGTTATTAACCTTTTCAAAAATGCCACGTAGAAAGGCAAGTTGATAAGTTACCGGAGAAGCAGTTGAAGGAGAACCTGTATTTTCTGGTGAGCTTCATGACCCAACTATCCAAGATCTGTATTAGGTCATTATCAAGTGCGTTGAATTCTTAGAGCTAAATGGATACTTCAAATAGTTATAGCCCTATATTCGACACCACTTCTAGAAGGCTACAATGCGGAGCCTGGAAATAACTGGTGCCATTTTTTAAAGAATACTTGTTAACGACAACTCCAGTTACTGAAGGTGTATCTATAACTCTTTGTCCATCCATCTGAATTGTTTAATGTGTGGATATCTGTGTAGAAAACATCTGAGCCTAAATCTTCTCCAAACCGGCACCTATAACCAGAGGAGTCATGCCCATAGGGGGCACAAGGGCACGTGCCCCCTCAGATTTGTCCTGTTAAAAAAATATATATATAATAATTAAATGAATGACAACTTAATTTTCAGCCCACATTTTGTCATAATTGTTTATAAAAAAAATATCTGTCAGTGGTATTTAGTATTTTATTAGGATCTCCATTAGCTACTGCTAAAGCACCAGCTACTCTTACTGGGGTCCACAAAAACATTATGTAATACATCACAAGGATAGAACTACAATACATGCATTTAAAATAATACACACATGATTCATACTGAATGCATGTGCAATACACAAAAATGGGAATTAAATAACAAGGAGGTTCCCCTGACGTGAATATATCAACCTTGTTTTGCTAAATTCCCCTGATGTGAATAAAGCTACTTTGTTTCTACAGTTACAATCCGTAATGTGTATCCTGCCGTAAAGTAGACTTTTTACAGTTACCACGTGCAATGGGTTTCATTTGGTAAAATGCAACATTCATGAACATTAAATTTTCAGGCTTTGAATCTTGAGCCTTGTTACTTAGTCTATCGACCTTAACGTGTTGGCTGAGATATAGTTTAACGTGTTAGTCTACCACCTGTGACGGTTTAGCTGAGGTATAGTGTTTTAGTGTGCCACCCATGAAGGGTTATCTGAGGTGATGTGTAATGGGTTGTGGTGTAACACTCATAAGGGTTATGAGGTAATGGGTTGCGGTGTACCACTCATAAAGGTTATGAGGTAATGGGTTGCGGTGTACCACTCATAAAGGTTATCTGAGGTAATGGGTTGCGGTGTACCACTCATAAAGGTTATGAGGTAATGGGTTGCGGTGTACCACTCATAAGGGTTATCTGAGGTAATGGGTTGCGGTGTACCACTCATAAAGGTTATGAGGTAATGGGTTGCGGTGTACCACTCATAAAGGTTATGAGGTAATGGGTTGCGGTGTAACACTCATAAAGGTTATGAGGTAATGGGTTGCGGTGTACCACTCATAAAGGTTATCTGAGGTAATGGGTTGCGGTGTAACACTCATAAGGGTTATCTGAGGTAATGGGTTGTGGTGTAACACTCATAAAGGTTATCTGAGGTAATGGGTTGTGGTGTACCACTCATAAGGGTTATCTGAGGTAATGGGTTGTGGTGTACCACTCATAAAGGTTATCTGAGGTAATGGGTTGTGGTGTACCACTCATAAAGGTTATCTGAGGTAATGGGTTGAGGTGTACCACTCATAAAGGTTATCTGAGGTAATGGGTTGAGGTGTACCACTCATAAAGGTTATCTGAGGTAATGGGTTGAGGTGTACCACTCATAAAGGTTATCTGAGGTAATGGGTTGAGGTGTACCACTCATAAAGGTTATCTGAGGTAATGGGTTGAGGTGTACCACTCATTATGGTTTTCTGAGGTATTGTGTAATGGGTTGCGGTGTACCACTCATAAGGGTTATCTTAGATTTTGTTCCAGGATTTGGACCAGCTCATCCAATGAACAAAGTCCCTGTGAATCAGAAGGAGTCGTTACACTCATATTAAATGAACCTTGAACAAATGTTCGTTTCAACTGAGGCTTTTTTGCCTGTTGGTGCTGTTTAAGATGAGGGAGGACAATTCTTTCTTTTTTATGAGCATGGCCTTATTTCTATTACAGCATATTGGATGACTGTCATTCATATTCCATTCATCTAGTTCAATGTAACATCGATAGATTTAGGCTACTACATAATGCTACTAAATTATTTCCCTATACCCATCATAAGGTTGATACAACCTAGCATACGAATGAATGTTTACAACGTAGGTGCACAGGTCGAGAGAAATTTGTCTAGTCAAGGTAACAGACAGTGACACATTCAATATCAACTTGCATACTCTTGCCTGCATCTAGCTGATCTAGGTTGTAATCATTAGTCCAACAGTTGCAAACAAGTTTAGTTTGAAAAAAATGCAGGTATGTTTAGCCCCATTTCATTCCGTTTGCCTCCGTTTAAGAGAAGTTTTTCAACAAAATGATTACACCCCTGATCAAACACAGAACTAGCAGCCACATATATGCCTTAATACCTTTCCTCGTTGTATATACAACATAATTCCTTCTCACATCTACGCTCTTCTCTCAACCTTTTCCTTTGCATGTGGACCTCGTGCACAATGCAACAGCTGTCTGACCAGGCAAAAAAACATTTCATACCACAACCGCTATGCACAGCCTACGTCCTTTTCACCATATTAACGTCATAGTAAGCATAGCTACTAGAACTAACGCGACAGTGGCTGGCTTCCGGGCTGGATGCGCGCTGTGTTAAGAAGCAGTGCGGCTGGTTGGGTTGTGTATCGGAGGACGCATGACTTTCAACCTTCGTCTCTCCCGAGCCCGTACGGGAGTTGAAGCGATGAGACAAGATAGTAGCTACTACAACAATTGGAGACCACGAAATTGGGGAGAAAAAAAAGAAATGTCCTCTCAATGTCGACTGCGTTTATTTTATATTTTCAGCAAACTTAACATGTGTAAATATTTTTATGAACATAACAAGATTCAACAACGGAGACATAAACTAAACAAGTTCCACAGACATGTGACATGTAACAGAAATGTAATAATGTGTCCCTGAAGAGGGGGTCAAAATCAAAAGTAACAGTCAGTATCTGGTGAGGCCACCAGCTGCATTAAGTACTGCATTGCATCTCCTCCTCATGGACTGTACCAGATTTGCCAGTTTTTGCTGGGAGATGTTACCCCACTCTTACACCAAGGCACCTGCAAGTTCCTATGCTTCACCATAGGGATGATGTCAGGTTTCCTCCAGACATGACACTTGGCATTCAGGCCAAATAGTTCAATCTTGGTTTCACCAGACCAGAGAATATTGTTTCTCATGGTTTGAGGGTCCTTTAGGTGCCTTTTTGCAAACTCCAAGCGGGCTGCCATGTGCCTTTTACTGAGGAGCAGCTTCCGTCGAGCCACTCTACCATAAAGGTCTGATTGGTGGAGTGCTACAGAGATGGTGGTCCTTCTGGAAGGTTATCCCATCTCCACAGAGGAACTCTAGAGCTCTGTCAGAGTGACCATCAGGTCACCTCCCTGACCAAGGCCATTCTCCCCCGATTGCTCAGTTTAGCTGAGGAATAGTCTTGGCGGTTCCAAACATCTTCCATTTTAGAATGATGGGGGGCAATGTGTTCTTGGGGACTTACAATGCTGCAGAAATGTTTTGGTACCCTTCCCCAGATCTCTGCCTCGACAATATCCTGTCTCGGAGCTCTACGTACAATTCCTTCAAACTCATGGCTTGGTTTTTGCCCTGACATGTAATGTCAACTCTGGGATGTTATATAGACATGTGTGTGCCTTTCCAAATCATGTCCAATAAATTGAATTTACCACAGGTGGCCTCCAATCAAGTTTTAGAAACATCTCAAGGATGATCAATGGAATCAGGATGTACCTGAGCTCAATTTCGAGTCTCATAGAAAAGGGTCTGAATACTTACGTAAATAAGGTATTTCTGTTTTCTATTTTTAATACATTTGATAACATTTCTAGAAACCTGTTTTCGCTTTGTCATTATGGGGTATTGTGTGTCGATTATTGAGGAATTTGTTTTATATAATACATTTTAGAATAAGGCTTTAACATAACAAAATGTTTAAAAAGTTAAGGGGTCTGAATACTTTCCAAAAGCACTGTATGTTAATGTGGGCTATTTTTAGCACTTTTCTGGGATGCTTATCAGAAGGAGACATGTCAATGTTATTTATATTGGAGCTGATAGTGCAGGGTGAGCTGCACACACCAGACTTCCGACTAGGGCACACTGCCTCAGTGCTAACAGTATAACTTTGGTTCATAGGCATATGATTACTGTATACCAGGCTTTCTTAAAGTGTGGGTCGCGACCCAAAGTGGGTCCCAGACCTGGTGGATTGCGTGGTGTCAGAGTACATTTATAATTAATTAATTACTGGAATTGATTTTGGCCAAGAGCTCTCTGCTTAGCAGTGGTGTCTGCTCAGTTTGGCAGCTGCATGAGAGGCATGATACACTAGCACAGGATGCCACGTGCTGAAACACCTCTTCCCGTTCATTTCATTTGAAAGGATAGCGGAGAGGGCGGGGGAACCTCGTCACCCAATGGCGACTGCTGGGCGATGACCAATCATATTGAGTAGTTCCCATGAAGAATTTGATGCTATGCGACCCAGGGCTGGAGACTTTCTTCAGCAAAGATGGCTGACAAAAATACTAGGATGGAAGCAAATGTATGTTATTATAATGTCATAATGAATCATGCAAAAAAAATTACAGTTGACAGGAATATGTGAGTTAATGTAGAGACAAACGATTATGCATATTTTTTTTATCATAACGTTAATTTACGAAAGCTAGCTGGCTAGCTTTATGGGTGTTGTGACATGAGTGAAATTGTAGTTCTGGTTGTTTGTATTCGGGACTCCTGAAACAACCAGCAAACCAGGCTGCCGTCTTGTGAAACAGTGGATGTAAAGAATCTACCTAAAGCATTGAATGTACAATTTTGTAAGCTTGCCTTGCTGATATTTGCCATGCAATGCAGATAGATGAAATACCGTACCTAGATATGTTCCTCCAGTGGAGGATAAACATAGCTATCTACACATCCATAGGCATACAGGTATCTAGCCAATCTATGTATGGACCCAAATGTTTGGTATACATATTAGTTCAGAACCTAGCTATGAACCGCCGCTATCATAGCCAGTTGTATCAACTTCAAAACCGTCTGAATGACATTAATTAAGCCTATGGATTGAGTAGAATATAATATAGCTTTGTGCCAAGGATGCAAGCAATATATACATGTAGTTATTACCATGCATGTGATCCCCACATTGTAGCCTGTACATTTAATATATTCACTGATCACGTACTCTGCCTTGGCAAATAAGGGTGCAGTTCAGGTATGAATGTCTGAGATGATAATTTTTTTGTCATATCCAATACCAGGAGTATCAAATTCCAGTCTTTGAATGATGCTGTGTCTGCATGTATGTATTACAATTATACACTTCAACAGAGTTTACCAATCTTGATCCTGGGACATCAATGGTTACACATTGTAACTAATAGACTAGAAACAGAATTTAACTAGTTAAAGACTGATTTGTAATTATTATGCACAGAAATAGAATTTAAAAAAAGAAAACTGTACACTACTTCCTATGCATCATGTAAATACTCTAAAACCGGTTCATCTCAATAGCTAATGCCCTTCATCAGCATTGATCTGAAACGGGATAGGTATAGTATTTAATCAAATGAGACTTCATTTCAACCAGTAGAGAATGTGAAATGCTTTATTGAAAGAAGTTCATTATCAAAGGGTTATAAATGCATGCATTCTAAATATTATACTTGTAATATTATAAATACAAGTTCAATCTGTACGTCAATGCACATCTGTTGTGCATTATAAAAACAGAGGAAGAGAGAGGTGTAAAATGGAAAGAGGTAAGGACATATGAGCAGGGAAGGCATCATATGATTGAATCAGTGCTACCAAAATATTCTCTTCGTTCATCACAATAACATAATACTGTCTCTAGTCGGCCCGAAGGTTCATCACAATAACATAATACTGTCTCTAGTCGGCCCGAAGGTTATCTTAAGAGTGGGTGAGGTGGCGATGATGGGACTGGGGGTTGGCATCCTCTCATCAAAACATGCCTGCAGACTGAGAGCATATTTAAGCCTTGTATTTAAATGTTTTATTCTAACATTGTTAGTCGTCATAATCATCAAGAGGTGACATGCAAAACTGACCTTGGATCATTAACTCTGGGACTACTGCATCTCTATCTCTTTAATAATACTTCCTGTTGACCTGACCAAGTGACCTCTGACCATGCTGTGCCCTCTATGTAGCCAGTTCAGATGTGGGAGGGGTTCACTGACACAGCTGATATAATCTAGAGGGTTTATGGAGAAGAGGAGAGGGGGATGAAGTGAAGGGGAGAGACTGTTTTTGAGAAAATACGGTAGTTAAAGAGGCCGTGTATCTGTGTGTGGCCTCACCTGGTGTCCACACCACACTAAGTGGCTGCAGAGTACTTTATGGTGAAAAACGTGTGGTCTATGGTGTTGCTAGAGAACAGCAGCCTCTTCCTAGAAGTAGGAGGTGAAGATCTCCCGCATGGCGTCGAGCTGCAGATCCCCTCCTTATCCTCGTGTCCATGAAGTTATGCAGGACACAGGTAGCCTTCACACACCTGAATTCCTCCAGGAGGCAGTCCCAGATGGCCCTGGTCACCCAACCTTGCTGTAGGTAATCATTTTGGAATCTCCAGTTACAAGGTATCTGTAGTAATATGGAAGACAATGTAATTATTTGACTTTTACATCACCAGGTCATTGTGGATTACCAAATAATAATATCCCTGATAACAAATAATGATAACATTGGATGCATGGGCACACACATGTGCAAGTGTAGCATGTGACAATAACAGGATGATATCAAGGAGAGCATCACAAATGAATACATAAATATCAATTGAAGCTTGATGATGAGTTGATCATTTGAATGAGCTGTGCAGTGCTAAGGCAGAAACAACAATGTGCCCCTCTTCGAGTCCCCAGGACTGAGAACCACTGCTCTTCATTGGGACCTCTTCAATCAGTATGTAGACGGGCCTTCATAGCTCTCTTTATCTGAGGACAGAAAACCTCACAAGAAACAGACTTCATTATACTCAAATTACACCGCACTGAATATTATGTTACTATTATATCCGTCCTCACTTATTTGGACAGGAACTACACAAAAGTATCCCTATCCAGAATAGCACACTCAATTTGACAGTTGGTGCTGCCATCCTTTCACCCTCCTCCAAGGCTGTTAGCTAGCTACCTACAAATTAATTTGGAGTTTGTTTTTTACAGTGATAAATACATCAAGATAGCTAGCTAATATGAAATTAGATAGCTGGTGATATTTAATTCACTTGGCTAGCTATCTATACATTATGTGTTATGTTGGCTAGATAGCCAACTAGCTAGCTCATTTGAGTTAGCTTTCACTGTAGGTAGTTAGCTAATAATATATTTTTTTTTTTACATTTTCAAAATGTATTTACTTACTTGAATAGGTTCTACTAGCCATATGGACAATTGGAAACAGGGCAGCAAAGTTTGTTTGACACCAGAGCATTTTAGAGGATATTACTATTGAACTATGTACCCATTTTATTTATTTTTGACCTTTTATTTAACTAGGCAAGTCGGTTAAGAAAACATTTTTAATTTCAATGACGGCCTAGGAACAATGGGTTAACTGTCTTGTTCAGGGGTAGAACGACAGATTTTCACCTTGTCAGCTCAGGGATTCGATCTTGCAACCTTTACAGTTACTAGTCCAACGCCCTAACCACTAGGTCACCTCAGTGTTGCCAACTCCTCAGTAAGGACAGTAGGTATTGGCTGTCCTAAAAGTCACTAGAAGTTGGTAAATGACGTCATCGCCTAGTTTGCATAATTGGTCATGTGCATGTAATTGTGATGGACGCTGTAGGAGAGAGGAATAACGTGGGAGAGACAAAAAATGAGTAAAAAACACCCTAAATATGTTTAGAACTACAAATGAGCAAGCTGCAGAGAGTGGCACACACAGCGAATAAGAACCAGATATGAGGCCATACTCCTCCTTCAGCACTTTATGGACCCCATTGATAATCCCCGTCATAACAGAGGCAACAGAGTCCCTACCCCAGGAGTTTCTCTTTTTTAAGACAACACTTTGAGGAAAGCCACAACAGCATGGGCTATAGATTTGGCATCTCCTCCCTCCAACTCAACAAGCCCCAGAAATGTTGATACAATTGTCTGTTTGGTGTCACTAAAGTACCTTATCACAACCCCCAGGTACTTAGAAACGCTTACATCCGTGAACTCATCGAGGAGGAGCCTGAAACGCTGGTCACCCACATCTGCGACCAACTTTTTCAGAAGGTATGGTGCTATAACACCATTAATCATTTCTGTGCACTTTGTCCTGTGCATTTTGAAGTGGATAGCAGCAGTGGAGTCTGAGAAAGCAGCTCTACATGCTTCTCCAATGTCATCACATGCCAGCATGGAACAGTGTTCAGCGATAGCTAATGCCTTGGTGGCCTCAGCCTTTTTTGCAGTCAATTGTTTTTAACCATAAATAGCAGCTTGTTTTGGGTGGAACTGTTAGAAGGCTTTGCATTTTGAGTGTTTTTACATCAAAGTTTGGCGTAGAAACCATTACAATACAGGCAGTATGTCCGTGTATCATCTACAATAAACGGCTTCAACCAGCCTTTGAATTCAGGGTTTCATTCCCACTCCTTTCTGTATTTGTGAGGGTACAGTTTAGACTGAGACATGATGAGCTAGCCAGCTAGATGTTTAGCTTATGTCACAGAGGCACACACACAGTGGTTTATTTTAGACAAAGGGGTCTGAATACTCGCTAAATATAGCAACAATGTCGCTAAGTTAGCGACACTGGGCTACCTGCCGCCCCAGGTAATAAACAGACCTTCATACAAACTTGCTATCCTGAATTCTTTATGCACGTTCGAACATGCTGCTACAGTATATGCTGCCAACACGCCCACAAGTGAGTCACAATGGGCGGCCTAAGTGGCACACAGAAATTTACCACTATCTAGTGTACATGCACCGTTTTCATTGCAAAGGCGAACACGCAACATTTGACTGTAAATTCAAACATGAAAAGTGTTATGCCTGTGGGATAATAGGACACAATCAGTTTCATAGGAATTTGCATTTAGATTTAATAGAATTAAGTAAGGGTGGCTAACTGGCCTAACTAATTTAATTTTAGAGCAATGGAGTTAAACACAAAAAAATATAAATTTCGGCACAATCATCCTAAATTGTTGTAAGAAATGATATGGTATTTTTGGTATAACAGTTGCCTGACATTATCACACTATTATATTAGGTTTGTTATTTAGAATACTAATTACTCATGAATTAAGTGATCTTGCAAGACATAGCCTCATTCTGAGAAGTTGGGCACCGGCAGCACTACACCCCTGATTATAACGGTTGGATGACTTTGGGAGTTTCACGTTTCTTCCTGCTGACCCTACATATGGATATGCCCAGAACTCTTTTCGAAGGTCAGAGGATCGACATTGGACATTGGAACCATTGGTTCCTACACACATACAGAGACCCCCCCACCACCACCACCAACACACACACACACACACACACATTCAGCTTTTATTTCTTTCATCACAGTCCCAGTGGGTCAGAAGTTTACATACACTCAATTAGTATTTGGTAGCATTGCCTTTAAATTGTTTAACTTGGGTCAAATGTTTCAGATAGCCTTCCACATGCTTCCCACAATAAGTTGGGTGAATTTTGTCCCATTCCTCCTGACAGAGCTGGTGTAACTGAGTCAGGTTTGTAGGCCTCCTTGCTCGCACAAGTTTTTTTCAGTTCTGCCCACAACTTTTCTATAGGATTGAGGTCAGGCCTTTGTGATGGCCACTCCAATACCTTTACCTTGTTGTCCTTAAGCCATTTTGCCACAACTTTGAAGTATGCTTGGAGTCATTGTCCATTTGGAAGACCCATATGCGACCAAGATTTAACTTCCTGACTGATGTCTTGAGAAGTTGCTTCAATATATCAACATAACTTTCCTTCTCTTGATGCCATCTATTTTGTGAAGTGCACCAGTCCCTCCTGCAGCAAAGCACCCCACAACATGATGCTGCCACCCCCGTGCTTCACGGTTGGGATGGTGTTCTTTGGCTTGCAAGCCTCCCCTTTTTCCTCTAAACATAACAATGAGCATTATGGCCAAACAGTTCAATTTTTGTTTCATCAGACCAGAGGACATTTCTCCAAAAAGTAAACCGTGGTCTGTTTTTTTATGGCGGTTTTGGAAAGCTGGCTTCTTTCTTGTTGAGCGGCCTTTCAGGTTATGTCGATATAGCACTCGTTTTACTGTGGATATAGATACTTGGTACTCGTTTCCTCCAGCATCTTCACAGGGTCCTTTCCTGTTGTTCTGGGATTGATTTGCACTTTTTGCACCAAAGTACGTTCATCTCTAGGAGACAGAATGCGTCTCCTTCCTGAGCGGTATGACGCCTGCGTTGTCCCATGGTGTTTGTACCTTCAGGAGTTTCGAAATTGCTCCCAAGGATGAACCAGACTTGTGGAGGTCTACAATTTTTTTTCTGAGGTCTTGCCTGATTTCTTTTGATTTTCCAATGATGTCAAGCAAAGAGGCACTGAGTTTGAGGGTAGGCCTTGAAATACATCCACAGACTGGGACTGAAATGAGGAATGTGTGTGTGAGTGTGAGTGTGAGTGTGTGAGCGAGCGAGCGAGCGAGCGAGCGACACAGACAGACAGAGAGACAGAGAGACAGAGAGACAGAGAGAGAGAGAGTTAGTGTGCAGAATAGAGTGTTGTGGTGAGAACTGAATAGTGGAAGATCACTCTTTTATGTTGTAGTCCCGGACAAGCACACCTGATTAAAGTTGTCAACTATTAATCATCAAGCGTCAATGAGTTGAATCAGTTGAGTTTGCATGCTGTTGGGGATTCTTGAGATCATGAGTTTGGAAACGTTGTAAGCATGGTGAGATAAGAGACATTATGTCAGACTAATTTGCATTTGAGAAGACATGCTGTGAGAATGTTTTTCAATTTTTCACATGGTTGGGGTCATGAGAATTGTCATGTGCCAAAAAAACATTGGAAACCCCTGGCCCAGACATTCTTGTCTTGGATAGCGCCACTTACATGTGTGTTGTGTGTCGTTGTCTTCTGTGTGTGCTCCTGTTGGTCATTATTCGTGAATGGGTGGTGGTGGTTGGGATTGTCTTCCTAGCCTCTTGGGGACGTTTTACAATTAGTGAGCTTGTTTTATAAATCATGAGTTTCTTGATAAAACTATACTAAATATTATCACGTCACCAAATAATTGATTAAAACACACTATTTTGCAATGAAGGTCTACAGTAGCCTCAATAGCACTCAACAGGGTAGAGCCATGGTGTAGCCATGTGTAACTGTAACTGCACTTTGATTGCAGTATAACTGCAGTATGCCTCAAATACTGCTTCCAAAATTACACTGACTGCAGTCCTCCTCTGGGTACATTGACTTCAATACAAAACCTAGGAGGCTCATGGTTCTCACCCCCTTCCATAGACTTCCATAGATTGGAGGTCATCCTCTGAAGGTTATCAGAGCTCTTGCAGCATACCACCCTGTATCCCACTGCTGGCTTACTTCAGAAGCTATCCCAATGCCCCAGGGAAGTGATTGGGGACATTTCCCTGTGTAAGGTGCTGTCTTACTTTGGAAGCTATCCCAATGCCCCAGGGAAGTGATTGGGGACATTTCCCTGTGTAAGGTGCTGTCTTACTTCGGAAGCTATCCCAATGCCCCAGGGAAGTGATTGGGAACATTTCCCTGTGTAAGGTGCTGTCTTACTTCGGAAGCTATCCCAATGCCCCAGGGAAGTGATTTGGGACATTTCCTGTGTAAGGTGCTGTCTTTCGGGTGGGACTTTAAACGAGTGTCCTGACTCTCTGTGGTCACTAAAGATCCCATAACACTTATCGTAAGAGTAAGGGTGTTATCCCCGGTGTCATGGCTAAATTTCCAATCTGGCCCTCATACCATCATGGTCACCTAATCATTCCCAGCTTACAAATGGCTCGTTAGTTGAACAGTTAATTAATTTATTCCAAAATGAGAGCGAGAGAGATTTCAAAATTTTTAAGTTTCAGTTTTTTTATATTACCTTTATTTAACCAGGTAGGCAAGTTGAGAACACGTTCCCATTTACAACTGCAACCTGGCCAAGATAAAGCAAAGCAGTTTGACACATATAACAACACAGAGTTACACATGGAGTAAAACAAACATACAGTCAATAACAGTAGAAAAATAAGTCTTATACAATGTGAGCAAATGAGGTGAGATAAGGGAGGTAAAGGCAATAAATAGGCCATGGTGGAGAAGTAAATGCAATATAGCAATTAAAACACTGGAATGGTAGATCTGACAGTAGATGAGTGTGCAAAGTGGAAATACTGGGGTGCAAAGGAGCAAAATAAATAAATAAATTAGGGGAAGAGGTAGTTGTTTGGGCTATTTATAGATGGGCTATGTACAGGTGCAGTGATCTGTGAGCTGCTCTGACAGCTGGTGCTTAAAGCTAGGGAGGGAGATAAGTGTTTCCAGTTTCAGAGATTTTTGTAGTTCGTTCCAGTCATTGGCAGCAGAGAACTGGAAGGAGAGGCGGCCAAAGGAGGAATTGGCTTTGGGGGGTGACAAGTGAGATATACCTGCTGGAACGCGTGCTACGGGTGGGTGCAGCTATGGTGACCAGAGAGCAGAGATAAGGCAGGGCTTTACCTAGCAGGGTCTTGTAGATGACCTGGAGCCAGTGGGTTTGGCGACAAATATCAAAAGAGTGCCAGCCAACAAGAGCGTACAGGTCGCAGTGGTGGGTAGTATATGGGGCTTTGGTGACAAAACGGATGGCACTGTGATAGACTGCATCCAATTTGTTGAGTAGGGTGTTGGAGGCTATTTTGTAAATAACATTGTCGAGGATCGGTAAGATGGTCAGTTTTATGAGGGTATGTTTAGCAGCATGAGTGAAGGATGCTTTGTTGTGAAATAGGAAGCCAAATCTTAGAAAGATACATCTAAGTCAGAACCATCCAGAGTAATGATGCTGGACAGGCGGGCAGGTGCAGGCAGCAATCGGTTGAATAGCATGCATTTAGTTTTATTTGTATTTAAGAGCAGTTGGAGGCCACGGAAGGAGAGTTGTATGGCATTGAAGCTCGTCTGGAGGGTTGTTAACACAGTGTCCAAAGAAGGGCCAGAAGTATACAGAATGGTGTCATCTGCTTAGAGGTGGATCAGAGACTCACCAGTAGCAAGAGCGACATCATTGATATATACATAGAAGAGAGTCGGCCCAAGAATTGAACCCTGTGGCACCCCAACAGAGACTGCCAGAGGACCGGATTATGGTTTGGCTTGGAAAGGTTTTTTCACCTGGTCACAATGTGTTGTGCATTGAAGTTCACAAGCGAAGGGAAAAGGTGAGAGAAGGAGAACGCGAGAAGAAATACAATGTGGCTGCTATTAAATTTTACTGTGTTTACGCGTGATCAGGGGTATATTCATTCTGCCGATTTCTGTTTGAAAAACATTTCTTAAACAGAAGCAAACATACCTGAATTTGTCTGATAGAAACTCATTTGCAACTGTTGGACTAATGATGTAACGCTCAATGAGTGAATGGGTGTGGAGTCAGGCGCAGAGAGCAAAGGATGTGGGAAAAAACACGCTTTAATGTCCAAAATCAAAAAGAACAAAATAGTTATACCCAACACAGGCGTAACTATTCACTACAATAAGTACCCTTAGGTAAAAATGCCAGGACAGCGAGAAAACCCAACAAAACACCAACACCTCTCACAAATACAGAAGAACAAGCCCGCACAAAGAGAAGTGGGCTAAACTAACTTAAATAACAGCACCCTAACAACCAAACAATGAACAGGTGAAACCAATTAGACAAAACCAAACAACACGGAACAAAGGATCGGTGGCAGCTAGTAGACCGACGACGACGAGCGCCGAGCGCCACCCGAACAAGAAGGGGAGCCACCTTCGGTAATATTCGTGACAAATGATTACACCCCAGATCAGCTAGATGCAGGCAAGAATGTGCAATGCGGAATTGAATGTGTCACTGTCTGTCACCAATATGATATAATATAAGTAAGATAATGTTCATTAACATTTTTTATTGTTCCTCATCTTAAATGCCACCGACCACCACTGGTTGAATTACTATCAGTTGACACTATCGGAGCCATGTATTGTCTGTTTTGTAGTTGTGTTAGTACATTGTTAAATTCAAAATCAACAGAACTTACTCATTAGGGCAGAAATGGCATCCGTTATATTTGAGGTTCTTCAAAGTAGCAACCTTTTGCCTTGATGACAGCGTTGCACACTCTTGGCATTCGCTCAACCAGGTTAATGAGGTAGTCCCCTGGAATGCACTTCATACAGTTGTGACTAGTTAAAAGTTAATTTGTGGAATTTCTTTCCTTCTTAATGCGTTTGAGCCAATCCATTGTGTTGTGACAAGGTAGGGGTGGTATACAGAATATAGCCCTATTTGGTAAAAGACAAGGCTGTATTTTGGCAAGAACAGCTCAAATAAGCAAAGAGAAATGACAGTCCATCATTACTTTAAGACATGAAGGTCCGTCAATACGGAACATTTCAAGAACTTTGAATGTTTCTTCAAGTGGAGTCGCAAAAACCATCAAGCGCTATGATGAAACTGGCTATCATGAGGACCGCCACAGGAATGGAAGACCCAGAGTTACCTCTGCTGCAGAGGATAAGTTCATTAGAGTTACCAGCCTCTGAAATTGCAGGCCAAATAAATGCTTCACAGAGTTCAAGTAACAGACACTTCCCAACATCAACTGTTCAGAGGAGACTGCATGAATCAGGCCTTCATGGTTGAATTGCTGCAAAGAAATGACTACTAAAGGACACCAAAAATAAGAAGGGACTTGCTTGGGATAAGAAACATCAGCATTAGACAGACATTAGACGTTGGAAATCTTTCCTCTGGTCAGATGACTCCTAATTTGAGTCCAACCGCTGTACCTCTAAATATATGGGTCCCATCGTGAAGCATGGAGGTGGTGGTGTGGGGGTGCTATGCTGGTGACACAGTCTGTGATGTATTTAGAATTCGATGTACACTTGACCAGCATGGCTACCACAGCATTCTGCAGTGAGACGCCATGCCATCTGGTTTGCACTTAGTGGGACTATCATTTGTTTTCAACAGGACCATGACCCAACACACCTCCAGGCTATGTAAGGGCTATTTGACCAATAATGAGAGTGATGGAGTGCTGCATCAGATGACCTGGCCTCCACAATCACCTGACCTCAACTCAATTGAGATGGTTTGGGATGTGTTGGGATGAACGCTGAGTGAATGAAAAGCAGCCAACAAGTGCTCAGCATATGTGGGAACACCTTCAAGACTGTTGGAAATCCATTGCATGTGAAGCTGGTTGAGAGAATGCCAAGAGTGTGCAAATCTGTCATCAAGGCAAATGGTGGCTACTTTGAAGAATCTAACATATAACATGATTCCATATGTGTTACTTCATAGTTTTGATGTCTTCACTATTATTCTACAATGTAGAAAATAGTCCAAATACAGAAAAACCCTGGAATGAGGAGGTGTGTCCAAACTTTTGACTGGTACTGTAGGGTCGATGAAATAGGCAGGTGTGAAGATATCAATGAAAACACCCTGAGTAGATCTTGCTTGCCTACTTACCTTCCAAGACAAACCACTGAATTCAACAAAACAAGTGTGGGTTATTTTTTACAAATAGGTGTATCTTCCCAGGCCTCTTTCTAGTTAAAGTCTGGTGTTTTTTTGTTTGTCATTTCCAATAAAACCCTGCTGTGGCTGGTCTCCCTGGTTTCTGGTTGGTTTGCATAATTAGAAGCAGATCAGATCGCAAGGCACTGTATATACGCAAATCAAATCAAATCAAATGTATTTATATAGCCCTTCCCATCAGCTGATATGTCAAAGTGCTGTACAGAAACCCAGCCTAAAACCCCAAACAGCAAGCAATGCAGGTGTAGAAGCACGGTGGCTAGGAAAAACTCCCTAGAAAGGCCAAAACCTAGGAAGAAACCTAGAGAGGTGGGGTGGCCAGTCCTCTTCTGGCTGTGCCGGGTGGAGATTATAACAGAACATGGCCAAGATGTTCAAATGTTCATAAATGACCAGCATGGTCGAATAATAATAAGGCAGAACAGTTGAAACTGGAGCAGCAGCACGGTCAGGTGGACTGGGGACAGCAAGGAGTCATCATGTCAGGTAGTCCTGGGCATGGTCCTAGGGCTCACGTCCTCCGAGAGAGAAAGAAATAGAGAAGGAGAGAATTAGAGAACGCACACTTAGATTCACACAGGACACCGAATAGGACAGGAGAAGTACTCCAGATATAACAAACTGACCCTAGCCCCCCGACACATAAACTACTGCAGCATAAATACTGGAGGCTGAGACAGGAGGGGTCAGGAGACACTGTGGCCCCATCCGAGGACACCCCCCGGACTGGGCCAAACAGGAAAGATATAACCCCACCCACTTTGCCAAAGCACAGCCCCCACACCACTAGAGGGATATCTTCAACCACCAACGTACCATCCTGAGACAAGGCTGAGTATAGCCCACAAAGATCTCCGCCATGGAGATGCCAACCCAGACAGGATGACCACATCAGTGAATCAACCCACTCAGGTGACGCACCCCTTCCAGGGACAGCATGAGAGAGCCCCAGCAGGCCAGTGACTCAGCCCCTGTAATAGGGTTAGAGGCAGAGAATCCCAGTGGAAAGAGTGGAACCGGCCAGGCAGAGACAGCAAGGGTGGTTCGTTGCTCCAGAGCCTTTCCGTTCACCTTCCCACTTCTGGGCCAGACTACACTCAATCATATGACCCACTGAAGAGATGAGTCGTCAGTAAAGACTTAAAGGTTGAGACCGAGTTTGCGTCTCTGACATGGGTAGGCAGACCGTTCCATAAAAATGGAGCTCTATAGGAGAAAGCCCTGCCTCCAGCTGTTTGCTTAGAAATTCTAGGGACAATTAGGAGGCCTGCGTCTTGTGACCGTAGCGTACGTGTAGGTATGTACGGCAGGACCAAATCAGAGAGATAGGTAGGAGCAAGCCCATGTAATGCTTTGTAGGTTAGCAGTAAAACCTTGAAATCAGCCCTTGCTTTGACAGGAAGCCAGTGTAGAGAGGCTAGCACTGGAGTAATATGATCACAATTTTTGGTTCTAGTCAGGATTCTAGCAGCCGTATTTAGCACTAACTGAAGTTTATTTAGTGCTTTATCCAGGTAGCCGGAAAGTAGAGCATTGCAGTTGTCTAACCTAGAAGTGACAAAAGCATGGATGAATTTTTCTGCATCATTTTTGGACAGAAAGTTTCTGATTTTTGCAATGTTACGTAGATGGAAAAAAGCTGTCCTTGAAATGGTCTTGGAAAAGTTCTTCAAAAGAGAGATCAGGGTCCAGAGTAACGCCGAGGTCCTTCACAGTTTTATTTGAGATGACTGTACAACCATTAAGATGAATTGTCAGATTCAACAGAAGATATCTTTGTTTCTTGGGACCTAGAACAAGGATCTCTGTTTTGTCCGAGTTTAAAAGTAGAAAGTTTGCAGCCATCCACTTCCTTATGTCTGAAACACATGCTTCTAGCAAGGGCAATTTTGGGGCTTCACCATGTTTCATTGAAATGTACAGCTGTGTGTCATCCGCATAGCAATGAAAGTTAACATTATGTTTTCGAATGACATCCCCAAGAGGTAAAATATATAGTGAAAACAATAGTGGTCCTAAAACAGAACCTTGAGGAACACCCAAATTTACAGTTGATTTGTCAGAGGACAAACCATTCACAGAGACAAACTGATATCTTTCCGACAGATAAGATCTAAACCTGGCCAGAACTTGTCCGTGTAGACCAATTTGGGTTTCCAATCTCTCCAAAAGAATATGGTGATCGATGGTATCAAAAGCAGCACTAAGGTCTAGGAGCAGGAGGACAGATGCAGAGCCTCGGTCCGATGCCATTAAAATGTAATTTACCACCTTCACAAGTGCCGTCTCAGTGCTATGATGGGGTCTAAAACCAGACTGAAGCATTTCGTATACATTGTTCGTCTTCAGGAAGGCAGTGAGTTGCTGCGCAACAGCCTTTTCTAAAATTTTTGAGAGGAATGGAAGATTCGATATAGGCCGATAGTTTTTTATATTTTCTTGGCTTTTCAAGAGAGGCTTTATTACTGCCACTTTTAGTGAGTTTGGTACACATCCGGTGGACAGAGAGCCGTTTATTATGTTCAACATAGGAGGGCCAAGCACAGAAAGCAGCTCTTTCAGTAGTTTAGTTGGAATAGGGTCCAGTATGCAGCTTGAAGGTTTAGAGGCCATGATTATTTTCATCATTGTGTCAAGAGATATAGTACTAAAACACTTGAGCGTCTCTCTTGATCCTAGGTCCTGGCAGAGTTGTGCAGACTCAGGACAACTGAGCTTTGAAGGAATACGCAGATTTAAAGAGGAGTCCGTAATTTGCTTTCTAATAATCATAATATTTTCCTCAAAGAAGTTCATGAATTTATCACTGCTAAAGTGAAAGTCATCCTCTCTTGGGGAATGCTGCATTTTAGTTAACTTTGCGATAGTATCAAAAAGGAATTTCGGATTGTTCTTATTTTCCTCAATTAAGATAGAACAATAGGATAATCGAGCAGCAGTAAGGGCTCTTCGGTACTGCACGGTACTGTATTTCCAAGCTAGTCGGAAGACTTCCAGTTTGGTGTGGCGCCATTTCCGTTCCAATAAAGAAACCTGACAAGGAACCTGTCATGCAGGTGAAAGAGGACAGGAACGGTTTATTAATTTCTCAGGGGAAGCTTGCTTTAGAGCTCGGGTATTTTCTGTGTACCAGGGAGCTAGTTTCTTATGAGAAATGTTTTTAGTTTTTAGGGGTGCAACTGCATCTAGGGTATTGCGCAAGGTTAAATTGAGTTCCTCAGTTAGGTGGTTAACTGATTTTTGTCCTCTGGTGTCCTTGGGTAGACAGAGGGAATCTGGAAAGACATCAAGGAATCTTTGTGTTGTCTGTGAATTTATAGCACGACTTTTGATGTTCCTTGGTTGGGGTCTGAGTAGATTATTTGTTGCAATTGCAAACGTAATAAAATGGTGGTCCGATAGTCCAGGATTATGAGGAAAAACATTAAGATCCACAACATTTATTCCATGGGACAAAACTAGGTCAAGCGTATGACTGTGACAGTGAGTGGGTCCAGAGACATGTTGGACAAAACCCACTGAGTCGATGATGGCTCCGAAAGCCTTTTGGAGTGGGTCTGAGGACTTTTCCATATGAATATTAAAGTCACCAAAGATTAGAATATTATCTGCTATGACTACAAGGTCCGATAGTAATTCAGGGAACTCAGTGAGGAACGCTGTATATGGCCTAGGAGGCCTGTAAACAGTAGCTATAAAAAGTGATTGAGTAGGCTGCATAGATTTCATGACTAGAAGCTCAAAAGACGAAAACATCATTTTTTTTGTAAGGTGAGGTATCATGATCTCTTTCAATAATCACAGGAATGGAGGTGGTATTTATCCTAGTGAGATTGCTAAGGCGAACACCGCCATGTTTAGTTTTGCCCAACCTAGGTCGAGGCACAGACACGGTCTCAATGGTGCTAGCTGAGCTGACTACACTGACTGTGCTAGTGGCAGACTCCACTATGCTGGCAGGCTGGCTAACAGCCTGCTGCCTGGCCTGCACCCTATTTCATTGTGGAGCTAGAGGAGTTAGAGCCCTGTCTATGTTGGTAGATAAGATGAGAGCACCCCTCCAGCTAGGATGGAGTCCATCACTCCTCACTCTATATCATCTACTGCATCTTTATGTAATGCATGTATCACTAGCCACTTTAACTATGCCACTTTGTTTACATACTCATCTCATATGTATATAATGTACTCAATACCATCTACTGTATCTTGCCTATGCCGCTCTGTACCATCACTCATTCATATATCTTTATGTACATAGTCTTTATCCCCTTACACCTGTGTCTGTAAGGTAGTAGTTTTGGAATTGTTAGCTAGATTACTTGTTGGTTATTACTGCATTGTCGGAACTAGAAGCACAAGCATTTCGCTACACTCGCATTAACATCTGCTAAAAATGTGTATGTGACAAATACAATTTGATTTGATTTGAAGAGTGCAACACGGGGAAGGGAATCGCCATTGAACTCTTCCAATGGTTAACACACGTCACTAATAAATAGAACCCTCCGTTCAGGAGAAAAGTTATTAGAAGTCATGAACCATGATCACACCACGTATGACTGTTCCAATACTAAAGAGTACTTCCTTCATGAGGTTAGCTCCTCCGTGGATAACATAGCTATGAAGTAGACTATTTCATACCTACCGCCACTACAATAGTGGAAGACAGTGACTGGGTAGTTAAACCACAGCAGACTCCCTCGACACCAATTCTGACTGACCTCCAGGCATTGACCTGAAAATTACCTGACTCATTCTGAACAAGTTGTAATCTTCCAGTATACTTGGTTTCCTTCCCTTGACATGTGCGCTTGCGTAAGCATAAACAAACTTTTGAAAGGTTGTGTGTGTGTGTGTGTGTGTGTGTGTGTGTGTGTGTGTGTGTGTGTGTGTGTGTGTGTGTGTGTGTGTGTGTGTGTGTGTGTGTGTGTGTGTGTGTGTGTGTGTGTGTGTGTGTGTGTGTGTGTTGTGGATCAATGGTTGCGTGGTGAATACACAGTCAATATTTCCATGTGGGGCCCATATGGGTTAGTGAAGGGCTGTTCCACATGCCTGGTTAGGGAAACCCAACAGGGCCGCACAAAGTTGTCCTCAGTAGCCATGTTGGCCCCACATGTGGTTGCTTCTACCGCAAACACCACAGATCCTTTTGATGTTTTCCTAAAATATAATAAGATACTAAATGATTAGCTAGCAAGCTATGTTGCTATCTAAATCAAATCAAATCACATTTTATTTGTCACATACACATGGTTAGCAGATGTTAATGCGAGTGTAGCAAAATGCTTGTGCTTCTAGTTCCAACAATGCAGTAATAACCAACAAGTAATCTAACTAACAATTCCAAAACTACTGTCTTATACACACAATTGTAAGGGGATAAAGAATATGTACATAAAGATATATGAATGAGTGATTGTACAGAGCGGCATAGGCAAGATACAGTAGATGGTATCGAGTACAGTATACATATGAGATGAGTATGTAAACAAAGTGGCATAGTTAACGTGGCTAGTCATACATGTATTACATAAAGATGCAGTAGATGATATAGAGTACAGTATATACGTATACATATGAGATGAATAATGTAGGGTATGTAAACATTATATTAGGTAGCATTGTTTAAAGTGGTTAGTGATATATTTTACATAATTTCCCATCAATTCCCATTATTAAAGTGGCTGGAGTTGAGTCAGTGTGTTGGCAGCAGCCACTCAATGTTAGTGGTGGCTGTTTAACAGTCTGATGGCCTTGAGATAGAAGCTGTTTTTCAGTCTCTCGGTCCCAGCTTTGATGCACCTGTACTGACCTCGCCTTCTGGATGATAGCGGGGTGAACCGGCAGTGTTTCGGGTGGTTGTTGTCCTTGATGATCTTTATGGCCTTCCTGTGATATCGGGTGGTGTAGCTGTCCTGGAGGGCAGGTAGTTTGCCCCCGGTGATGCGTTGTGAAGACCTCACTACCCTCTGGAGAGCCTTACGGTTGCGGGCGGAGCAGTTGCCGTACCAGGCGGTGATACAGCCCGCCAGGATGCTCTCGATTGTGCATCTGTAGAAGTTTGTGAGTGCTTTTGGTGACAAGCCAAATTTCTTCAGCCTCCTGAGGTTGAAGAGGCGCTGCTGCGCCTTCTTCACAATGCTGCCTGTGTGGGTGGACCAATTCAGTTTGTCTGTGATGTGTACGCCGAGGATCTTAAAACTTACTACCCTCTCCACTACTGTTCCATCGATGTGGATAGGGGGGTGTTCCCTCTGCTGTTTCCTGAAGTCCACAATCATCTCCTTAGTTTTGTTGACGTTGAGTGTGAGGTTATTTTCCTGACACCACACTCCGAGAGCCCTCACCTCCTCCCTGTAGGCTGTCTCGTCGTTGTTGGTAATCAAGCCTACCACTGTTGTGTCGTCCGCAAACTTGATGATTGAGTTGGAGGTGTGCGTGGCCACGCAGTCGTGGGTGAACAGGGAGTACAGGAGAGGGCTCAGAACGAACCCTTGTGGGGCACCAGTGTTGAGGATCAGTGGGGTGGAGATGTTGTTGCCTACCCTCACCACTTGGGGGTGGACCGTCAGGAAGTCCAGTACCCAGTTGCACGGGGCGGGGTCGAGACCCAGGGTCTCGAGCTTGATGACGAGCTTGGAGGGAACTATGGTGTTAAATGCCGAGCTGTAGTCAATGAACAGCATTCTCACATAGGTATTCCTCTTGTCCAGATGGGTTGGGGCAGTGTGCAGTGTGGTTGAGATTGCATCGTCTGTGGACCTATTTGGGCGGTAAGCAAATTGGAGTGGGTCTAAGGTGTCAGGTAGGGTGGAGGTGATATGGTCCTTGACTAGTCTCTCAAAGCACTTCATGATGACGGAAGTGAGTGCAGGTAGTCGTATAGCTCAGTTACCTTAGCTTTCTTGGGAATAGGAACAATGGTGGCCCTCTTGAAGCATGTGGGAATAACAGACTGGGATAGGGATTGATTGAATATGTCCGTAAAAACAGGAGCCAGGTGGTCTGCGCATGCTCTGAGGGCGCGGCTGGGGATGCCGTCTGGGCCTGCAGCCTTGCGAGGGTTGACACGTTTAAATGTTTTCCTCACGTCGGCTGCAGTGAAGGAGAGTCCGCATGTTTTGGATGCGGGCCATGTCAGTGGCACTGTATTGTCCTCAAAGCGGGCAAAAGGGTTATTTAGTCTGCCTGGGAGCAAGACATCCTGGTCCGTGACGGGCTGTTTTTCTTTTTGTAATCCGTGACACATACCTCTTGTGTCTGAGCCGTTGAATTGAGATTCTACTGTCTCTATACTGACGCTTTGCTTGTTTGATTGCCTTGCGGAGGGAATAGCTACACTGTTTGTATTCGGTCATGTTTCCGGTCACCTTGCCCTGATTAAAAGCAGTGGTTCGGGCTTTCAGTTTCACGCGAATGCTGCCATCAATCCACGGTTTCTGGTTTGGGAATGTTTTAATCGTTGCTATGGGAACGACATCTTCAACGCACGTTCTAATGAACTCGCTCACCAAATCAGCGTGTTCGTCAATGTTGTTGTTTGATGCAATACGAAACATATCCCAGTCCACGTGATGGAAGCAGTCTTGGAGTGTGGAATCAGATTGGTCGGACCAGCGTTGAACAGACCTCAGCGCGGGAGCTTCTTGTTTTAATTTCTGTCTGTAGGCAGGGATCAACAAAATGGAGTCGTGGTCAGTTTTTCCGAAAGGAGAGCGGGGCAGGGCCTTATATGCGTCGCGGAAGTTAGAATAGCAATGATCCAAGGTTTTTCCAGCCCTGGTTGCGCAATCGATATGCTGATACAATTTAGGGAGTCTTGTTTTCAGATTAGCCTTGTTAAAATCCCCAGCAACAATGAATGCAGCCTCAGGATATATGGATTCCAGTTTGCAAAGAGTCAAATAAAGCTCGTTCAGAGCCATTGATGTGTCTGCTTGGGGGGGAATATATACGGCTGTGATTATAATAGAAGAGAATTCCCTTGGTAGATAATGCGGTCGACATTTGATTGTGAGGAATTCTAAATCAGGTGAACAGAAGGACTTGAGTTCCTGTATGTTGTTGTGGCCACAACATGTCTCGTTAGCCATGAAGCATATGCCCCCGCCCCTCTTCTTACCAGAAAGATGTTTGTTTCTGTCGGCGCGATGCGTGGGGAAACCAGCTGGCTCCACCGACTCCGATAGCGTCTCTCCAGTGAGCCATGTTTCCGTGAAGCAAAGAACGTTACAGTCTCTGATGTCCCTCTGGAATGCTACCCTTGCTCAGATTTCATCAACCTTGTTGTCAAGAGACCGGTCATTGGCGAGAAGAATGCTAGGGAGTGGTGCACGATGTGCCCGTCTCCGGAGTCTGACCAGAAGACCGCTTCGTTTCCCCCTTTTACGAAGTCGTTTTTTGGGGTCGCCGGCTGGAATCCATTCCGTTGTCCTGGGTGAAAGGCAGAACACAGGATCCTCTTCGCGAAAGTCATATTCTTGGTCGTACTGATGGTGAGTTGACGCTGCTCTTATATTCAGTAGTTCTTCTCGACTGTATGTAATGAAACCTAAGATGAGCTGGAGTACCAATGTAAGAAATAACACGTAAAAAAAACAAAAAACTGCATAGTTTCCTAGGAACGCGAAGCGAGGCGGCCATCTCTGTCGGCGCCAGAAGTACACTTAGTGACTCCTATGTCACTATTATCAATAGCAATTTAACTTGTGAGGTTACTAATCCTCTTACTGAGTGTTGCTGGACTGACTGTGGAAATTGGTACTGGTACTCAAGGTGTCCAGTTTTCCTACCGATTTATTCTGAAATGTTATCCTACAGGAATTCATGATTAGAGCATTTTACTAGTTGTCTTGTAGTGGCTACTACACATGGCAAGGAATGAATACTGTTGCCATTTGTTTTGGAGGTGGACAAGTCCACTGGACTTCCTTTACGACCAGTGTGGTACAACTCAGTACTATCTTAGTTGTGTTCTAAGATAATCCCCGTCTAGTGGCCTGTCTGCTCCTCACTGTTCTCAAAGGGGAGTTTACAACTAGATTTGATTTATGCTCTGGCGGCCACATACGGTGTTGTCCATAGTCTCGACACCCGCACCGGCCTCGATAAGGCTCATCGTGGGTCTGGGCTACTACCCCCCCCCCCCCTTTGTGTCTCGGGACCCCCCCTACCATCGGGTGGTGTTGGTGTCCGAGGCGCAAACGTAAAGTTCGGACCCTGTGTACGAATTGTCAGTGGCCGCATTATTATGAGAATGGCTTTCAACCAAATCTCCTGGTGTTTGTGCTTCAACACCCTCAGTGGCTGTCGAGGTCTGTCAGTTCCCACCGCGTCCGCGTGGAGCAACCTCTTCAGTACCTGCGAACTGAGGCGAGGATATCGGTCTGTGATATCACAAAGTGTTTCACCAGTGGGAGTCATATGGTCAGTTGCTGGACTATCGCCATTAGTGTCATTGTAAGTGTTGACAGTCCCCACAAAGCGGAAGGTGTATCTTCGGAAGCAGAGTATACTCTGCACATCAATGTTTTTCTTGCTGAGACGGCTGCAGTGCTTGCGGAAGTGTCCGAAGGGCAAGAGAAGTTCATCTCAACTACCGTATTTCACGGAGGGAAGTTGCTCATTCAGAGAGACAGCTGGCTCAAAATCATGAAAAGAATGGTCAATCAGATTGGCTGATGGAATGTGTCGAGATATCGTAATATCTCCTTTTATTGGATTCTGCACCAGGAGGTTTGTAAACATCTTTTTCCCAAGGGGTGCTTTTGACAGATACCCCTTGTGAATGACTGCATTGCAGCTAGCATTAGGGGAAGGCAGTGTAGTTAGTGGAGAAGGTACTATAGCCTGTGACCATACCTGGTTGGTTTTCCAATCCATCAATGGGAGTAACCGATCAATCAAGTCTGCTCCCAGTAGCAGGGGTACAGTATCGAGGCTGGTAACATACACAGGGTGAACGAACGAGAAGTCCTGGAAGTGTAGTTTCAGGATGACTCTCAATGTGAGAGGCGAGGTAGTCTGAGTGACCCCTCAAAGTGTAGTGTCGCATCGTTCCACTTTTAACCAACGTTTAGTTGGCTTCAAATCTCTTTTGAGATCATCGAACAATGTTTGAGAGATGAGTGATATTATCACACCCGAATCAATTAGCGCATGACAAGTTAAGCAGTCCTCTAGGACTGTTTCCAGGTATGGTTGTTTCGATTCGTGTTTAGTGGACATATTCCCCACAAAGTGGAGTGGTCGTTCACAATGACCTGATGTGTCATTTCTGTTCAAGGTGGAAGCAGATCGACTTCAGATTTTGAGTGCGCTTGGCTTTAACGAAGCGTTTGACCTTTTTCTTCTCAACCTTTGTATCAGAGTCTATAGACAAAGCCTGTTGGCTTGTTTCTTGATCAAATGGGCCCTGGATAGGGTCTCGAGTAAGAGCGGGAGAGATTTGAATTTTAACGTCAATGATATGGGTGTTAATTCCTGCGCACCTGGTGTCCTTGTGACTTATCTTTTACCCTTTTCTCAAAATGTTTCTCACTTTCTTCACGTACTGGAACTTCTGGAGAACATTGGTCTACATTTTGATCATCCTTCAACCCTTTGTTACCCTTGTGCTCTGACACTTTGTGTGGGTTGGGTGCAGGAACGTAGTGAACAGGTCGATTGTAGCGGTAGTCATGTTGATGGCGACGTACTTTAGAGTTATTTCGACCTCTGTGGTTATTGGAATCATGGTTTTCTGGTAGAAACCGTTGTTGTGCGTCATCTCTCAATGCTCCAATACCTGAGAATGCACCCTCTAACTGGAGTGAGTGCTCCTGGTGAAACTTCAAAACAGAGTGGTCAGGGCTCTTAGCGTTGCGATCTTTTGATGCCTCAAAAGCTGTGCTTGCAAGAGTTGTAAGATAGGCAAGCCAATGTGGGCGGCAGGGCCCAAGTAGGTAATGAAGGTGGGATACATGTTCAACAAGAATATTTGTTTGAATGGTAACAGCTCTTCCATTCCTGTTTCAGTGAGTAGGCCAAAGTAAGCTGAACGAAGCCTATGATAGTACGCTTGTGGGTGTTCATTCCGAGCTTGTTTGACCGTGTTAACCAGTGAGCTATCGTGTTTGTGAGTCGCAGAACCACTGAATTCTAATTTCAAATCTGTGGCAAGTTTAGCGTAGTCATTTAGCACGTGTTGGTGTTGTAGGCGAATGAACCTCGTCACGTGTCTATTCGACGTTCGCTTCAACAGGTAAACCCTGTCAAAACCCGTAGTGTTTGGGTAGCCACCCAATGCATCCTCTATGTCAGCTAGGAACGTCTTAGTATCATTTGGCTGACCTGGATTGGGGTCAAAGGCAGGGAAATTCTTGATAAGTTTGTCAAGGTATTCCATGTCAAGCGGGCGGAGAGGGTTGGCTTCATCCTGTGAGGAAATTGGAGCCGAAAGGCCAAGAGGAGAAGCCAAGCTTTGGCTTTGTTGGCCAAGAGGCGCCATATTATTCAGTGCCGAATGGCCAAGAGGAGAAGACTGAGGGACACATGCGGTAGGCAAAGTCTGAAACCTATCGTCTTCACTCCTTTGAGTACAGTGCTCCGGTTGCTTGGATGGATAGTCACGCTGTAGAGCGTGACCATTCTGGGCTTCCTCCAGATGGTACCTAAGGGTGGTATTCTGCTGCATTGCAGAGTCCACTTGAGCACTTAGAGTACTGATTTTGGACACGTGAGTGTCGCACCTGCTCCTTTTGTTCCCAAACTTATCTGTCATGGTTTGCAAATAGAGGTCTTGAGTACGGAGCGAGAGATTCCGTAATGAGATTTCTTCCGCTTGCTTAGAAATCAAAATTCCCATCTTCATCACCCGAGTTCTCTCAACATTCATTTGGTCAGCGACTTCAATGAGTTCTGCTGATTTGTCATCCAACTTTGTCATTGTGTTCATTAACTGATCATTTTTGGTCTGCAGCGTTTTGAGTAGAACCGTGTTACTCTGAGTAACATTCAACAAAACTGCCAAATGTTATCAAATTGCGCGCTCCTGTTTGTAGATAACTCAACAGATTTATCTAGTTTGAAGTGGACAACATCGTATTTAGTTTCAGCTAAATCAAGTTGTTGCTGGAGACAACGATTTTGTTGAAGTGTTTGTGCTCGTTCATCGTCATAAGTATTTGCAATTACTTTTCATTGTTCCGATTTCAAACTCAGTTCCACTCCTAGCGGAATGTTTTTATTTCCTGTTTTTGTCAATAGTTGCTCAGTTCTCTCCACCTGTACCCTCATGTTAGCGATTTCTTGCACGTGCTTCAGCTGTGCACGGTGGTATTGGACCGATGCCAATTTTTGATGGCGATACATAAGTGCTAAAGTGGAGAGAACCATCACAAAGCCTGTGTTTGATGGTTGATTTTGAAGAGCGTTGTTCGCAATTTACACTGTTTTTTCACTAATGGCATAATTAGGGAATGTATCGCTGCTGAGGTCAGAGATCAATCCTTTTATGGGTGGAGGTTCACTAATTAGCGGAGGAGTGGTGACCACCTCCTTTGATAGCTTGCACATTATTTAAAAAATGTAAAGGAAAAATGTTCCTATTTTTTCTAAGTTTGGGTTTGGAATTCATTGGAAGCTGCAAAGACATGTTTAATCTATTTATAGATGTTGACGAACCATCAGTACTGTACCAGTCATGTGGAAGTTGAATTAATTTGCAAAACGAAATTGAGTTAATTAATCAATGCGGTGCGGCAGGGTAGCCTATTGGTTAAAAGCATTGGACTAGTAACCGGAAGGTTGCAAGTTCAAACCCCCAAGCTGGTAAAATCTGTTGTTCTGCTCCTGAACAGGCAGTTAACCCACTGTTCTTAGGCTGTCATTGAAATAAGAATTTGTTCTTAACTGACTTGCCTAGTATAAATAAATAAAAAGTAATCCTACCTGAGTAGGCTATCTGGGTATTAACCTGAGAGGTTGCTTCATCCATGTTAATATGAGTAGTTTAAAAGTGTCTCATTTTATTGAAAGAACATTAAGGTATATTTAACTAATTAAATTGAATGAGACGATAATCTCCATGTATTTGATATCATAAGTGTAAACAGTAGATCAAATGTTGGGAACATTCAACACTGTGGTACACTTCTCCCTAAGGCTGAAGCCACATGAGATTCCTGCTGTGGTGGGACTTCTGTCAGTACTGGATTACTGAATGGGTTTTTGCAAAAACCTAATTTTACTGATTGATCAATTTAATGATAAATCAAACCTGTGTAGGCTATTTGGGATTTCAACTTGAATTAACCTGAGAAGTTGCTTCATGTAGGTTAGTTTGGAAAAAGTTTACAATGTCTCATTTAGAAAACTCATCAATTTGGATATTATTTAAGATCCATTTGAGAATGTAAATCTGGCAATTTCACTTATTAGTTCAATTGAATAAGACATAGATATCCGTTGAATAAGATATCGATATCCGTCTAGATATCATAAGTAATGTCTGGCACACTTCAGCGGTCACTGATTGCACACGCTGAAATCAAACGGAAGTACCCAGGGCTGGACTTCCGTTCCGCAAGGCAGAGGAATTACAATGTGGCACAAGACAAAATGGCTGTTTTCCCTTTGTTAGCTTAGCATCTCGTGCAAGCTAATTGTACTTTATGCCTGAGAAATGCACAACATAGGATTCCCTTGGCAAGGGAAAGGTTTTACTCATAACATATTATGTTCAAACACTGTTCTGCGGCAAACAACGAAATGCGCCGTGGTCTACTCGCGTGAAAACGTGCAAGAGAGAGTATTCTGCCCTTGAGTTGCGTTCCCATGCAAAACTAGACAGATAGCTAACAACTAAGTCTTCAATAAAACTCCCAAGGCGTGACTTTTCTTGAATGAATATATTGAAAACGTTTATGTTGTGAAACTGCAAAATACAGAAAATAATATACTTTAGTGTTAAATTCACACCGACATACTGTAGCTGTACATTAAACATTTGAAGTTGCATAAATACAAAGCACGTGCTAAGGTACCATGCATCTGGCATGATGCCAAACCATATAGCTAATTGTTAACCATATGGTAATTGCTCCTTTCATTACTCTAATAATGTATAACCATCTATGTAGAATAACAAAGCATATTACACTAGAAACAGTAACAAAACTACAGTATTGTATATTTTACAATTCGTTTGCATGACGCATGAGCAAAGTAATACAGCTAACGACATACACAAAAGGCATTGCAATTTGTGAGTAAATGCAACCAACATTGATATGTAAGAAACTCTATCAATAACAAGATTATTATCATTAGCTAAATGCTTGAATTGAACTTACAAACAAATATTTTTCCAAGGCTGAAGCGTGACAAGAAAGAACTACATTGAAAGACCTGCACCGTAGCCTTGTTTGTAGCTGCTTCTTTGCGTGCAAACAAATTCTGAACTTCCCGTTTGCGTTGTCTTTCTAAGTACCAGAAAGCACCACTAGGGGGCAAATAACACCATTGAACACAATGAAAATCCAATTTAACCATTGTAATAAAATAATATGTTATCTTCTAACAGGATGGCAGCACAGAGAGAGAGATAATTATTGCTGGTCAAGCTAATATCTCCTCAATTTTAATCGGCTGGCCCTTTGTACTCGCTCGAGAAATTAATAATGACCGAGCCTACACGCGTCTGAAATTCACAAGGCAGAAATAGCACTGCGTTTGGCCAAACGCTCTATTTCTCAGATTTCTATAATTAGCTCCACCAATTTTCCACCATAATTTGCAAATAAATTCATAAAAAATCCTACAATGTGATTTTCTGGATTTTTTTATCTCATTTTGTCTGTCATAGTTGAAGTGTACCTATGATGAAAATTACAGGCCTCTCATCTTTTTTAAGTGTGAGAACTTGCACAATTGGTGGCTGACTAAATACTTTTTTGCCCCTCTGTATTATGTAGTCTGATTTTCAATTTTACATAGGCTGAATCAAAATGAAAACGTCATCCCATTTTAGATTCCTTGCACGGGGGCTCTATAAATATGTATGTTCAGACCCTTTTCGGAACATTGAACAATGTTAAATTCTTGGTTATCTTCACGAACCCTGGCTAACAAGTTGAACAGCAATTTTTTTATAAATACCTAACTAATCACACAGAATTACATATCCACAGAATGAATCATACATTGATTACAAATTATGTCATAAAGGAGAACATCCCTAGCAGACGGAACAGATATGGCAGCTGGTTACACAAAGAAAGGGGGTTTGGGTTGAGTGAAAGAGCGGGAAGACTTGAGGAACAAAGGGAGAAGCTATGTCTCTATACATAATCTTATGCATTCTAAATTTACCGTCCATTTGGAAAAGGAAAATGTAATAAATATTTACTCTTAGCTGTGCTTCAATAAGTTGGGGGTAGATGGAAGGCCATGTTGCCCAAAAGAGTCCTTTGTCCTTTGAAGAGTGTCTCTGGTGGATAAACAGCATACGTTGTAGTGTCGTCATTGTGTGGTAGACGGGATACTCTGTCCGTCCTTTCCTAGCCCACGTTTACAGCTGCTGTTGCTAACTCAATGATTAGGATGTCTCGCTTCTTTATTGAATAAGAGTTCAACGTTCATACCATTCACAACCAAAGCTCACGCTGAGGTTGGCTTAGTTCTGTAGTTGACATGTTAGTCCTTTTTAACGTATGGACCGTTGTCCTCATTTCCTCGGAACAGAAGTTTACATTTTCATCAAGGGCTTATATAGTGGAGGGAGAGAAGGGTGTGTTTCATGTTTTATAACCCATGTCTCTTCACAGGGGTGGGCCACTGATTGAGCAGAGCTCTAACCTTATGAAAACCCAATTCTCTCATTTGGAAGCTAAAATTACGTTTAATATTTTCACAAATAGTTTCATAGTCAAACATTTAAATTGCACAAAAATTCCATGTGAATCTGATAACTAGAATGTGTAGACTTTCCCAGATACAGTTTGTCGTCCTGTCATCAGTCATAATGTCTCAGATGACAACCAAACTGAAATCATATTCATTAAGTACCAACGCATATTTTCAACTGGTTCTATTACCGAAATATGGTTCCTTTCTCCCCACTTGTTTGATGTTCCCAGACTCTCTGTGTTTAACAAAGGCTATTCAAGAGTCCTTCTGTAGAGTCAAGCAAGAGGGAAGGGAGAAAGATATTTATGGGGGGGGGGTCATAAACCTTACCCACAAGCCAACGTCATGACAGCATACAGAGGCCCATTATCAGCAACCATCACTCCTGTGTTCCAATGGCACGTTGTGTTAGCTAATCCAAGTTTATCATTTTAAAAGGCTAATTGATCATTAGAAAACCCTTTTGCAATTATGTTAGCACGGCTGATTAAAGAAGCAATAAAACTGGCCTTCTTTAGACTAGTTGAGAATCTGGAGCTTCAGCATTTGTGAGTTCGATTACAGGCTCAAAATATATCAGAACAATATATTAATTATTTGCATCAATGATCGTGAAGGACGTCTTCGTTGATCACACATGAGATAGAAATGATGTAAATTCAAGTTTCAGTTACTAGGACTTAAGACTGCAATGCTGCAGGGTACATTTTTTACACAGGGGTCGGACTGGTACAAGAATTCAGCCCTGGCATTTTATCCACACCGTCCCACATCACTGCGCTGATTATCTTTTTTCTTCAATAGAGATGAATGACATACATCTTTATGTACACTAACAGTGTGGTGATGAAGGCGCAACAGCGCCTCTTCAACCACAGGAGGCTGAAGAAATTTGGCTTGTTACCCAAAACCCTGACAAACCTTTACAGATGAGAGAACCTTACACAAATGAGAGTCTCCTGTCGGGCAGAATCACAGCCTGGTACGGCAACTGCACCCCCCTGAACCGCCAGGCTCTCCAGAGTGTGGTGCGGTCTACACAACTCATCACCGGAGGCAAACTACCTGCCCTCCATGACACCTACAGCCCCCGATGTCACAGGAAGGCCAAAAGGATCATCAAGGACATCAACCACCCGAGCCACTGCCTGTTCACACTGTTATCATCCAGAAGGCGAGGTCAGTACAGGTTCATCAAAGCTGGGACAGAGAGACTGAAAGCTTTGATTTGTGTGTATAAGGTAGTTGTTGGAGACGGTTAGATTACATGTTTGATATTACTGCCAAGTCGGAACTAGAAGCACAAGCATTTCACTACACTTGCATATTAACATGGGTGGCAGGTAGCCTAGTGGTTAGAGCATTGGACTTGTAACTGAAAAGTTGCAAGATCGAAGCTAAAAACACATTAACTAGATTTCTAACTCTAAGTATAATACCCACTGTTGGTAGCCACGTATTCATGATCCAACAGTAAATTGAATATTCTTTTTAAAAACAGTGCAGTTGTAGGCCCTCGCAACGGCTGGTGTGCACTTTGAGCACGGGGTGCTTCATATTTCAAGGCCTTATTAAATATTTTTGTTGTAAAATAGTTGATATTGAGCTGAAACTTTAGAAATAAAAATCAAAGTAAGCAGACACTGACATGGACAAGGGGACAAACCTTCCAAAGCTGAATGCATTTTTATCTTGAGCGCATGGGGGAGAGGAGAGTGGCTCGCTCAAAACATAAGCAGGACCCAGCAAAACAAGCACAGAGGCAGGAATCATGAGGATAATGCAATTTACTGTTTGACCAAACCATTGTTTAAAAAAAGAAGTGAGGTGACAATGTAGAATGTGCTACCTTACTATCATACTACCTTTCGTTTTTAAGATCCATGATATTGGCTGTCTAATTGACGACAGAGTTGGAGAAGGTCTCTTTTCTGATGTTGCGTTTGACTTTGTATGTGAATTATGTGACCTCAGCTCAGTCTGTCAGAAAACCGGGCCAGGCGATCTTGGTAAGAGGATCGCTGTTACCCACTGATCAACCAAAGGATCATTATAGATTAGCATAACAAAGAAATTGCGCATTGGGCCGCCTGCAATGCCTGAGGGTCGCCGTTACCCACTGATCAACCAAAGGATCATTATAGATTAGCATAACAAAGAAATTGCGCATTGGGCCGCCTGCCATGCCTCCGCTTTCTCTCATTTCTTTTGTGTCTAAACAACATAAAGTGGTCCAGTTAATCTGCCATTTGCCAGAAATTTACACAGAAATAATTCTTTTTTTTATTTGAAAAATGTTACATGAGAATGATTCGTTAGCGTCGTTGAGGAGAGTGAATACTGATGAATACCGTTTTCTCACTTCAAAACAACATTGGTCTAGAATGGTACAAGGAAGTATGGGCTCATGAGTGGCAAAGCGGACTAAGGCACTGCATCTCAGTGCTTGAGGTGTCACTACAGACCTGGTTTGAATCCAGGCTGTATAACAACCAGCTGTGACTTGGAGGCGCTGTTAAATAAATAAAAAGCAGTTAATTAAATAAATAAAAATATACAGTTGAAAATACAGTTGAAGACGGAAGTTTACATACATCTTAGCCAAATACATTCAAACTCCATTTATCACAATTCCTGACATTTAATAACCTCTTAGAGCTACCTCCCTACTTTTTTCAATTTCCGCCTGAAGACATACCCAAATCTAACTGCCTGTCGAACCAAGGATATGCATATTCTTGGTACCATTTGAAGGAAAACACTCTGAAGTTTGTGTAAATGTGAATTGAATGTAGGAGAATATAACACAATAGATCTGGTTTAGATAATACAATGAAAAAAACCATGTTTTTTCTTTTTATTGTTGTATCATCATCTTTAAAATGAACAAGATAAAACAAACATTCAGATAGGATGATGGGGACAATTTCAGTGAAAAACATAAAAGGGCAATAGTACTTGTGCAAAGTTTCAGAATGATAACTTCCTAAATGAGTGTGCTACATGACATTTATCATGAAGTCACCCAGGTGTCCCACACAAGTAGCCCAAATGTACCCAAGTGGCCAAATTGGTGAAGTTATATATTTTGAATGGAATAACTATATACAAAATACCAAAATAGTATTCTAACACACACACACCAAAAATTGAGAAAAAAACATGAAAAAAAGAATACATACATTTACAAAATAACACTTTCAATATTTGGAAGACCCTCTGTCCTCTACACAATATTGTGCTGCAGGCGCCATAGCAGTCTCTTTCTGCTGTAAAGCAGAGGGTCACCAAGCATGTGGTGCAGGTGATGGGGGACTTCATTTGTCAAAGAACACAGCGATGCCTCCATGCTGTGCCCTTTGGGCCCTGAGGCACATCTATGCCTGCAGAAATACATTTGGGCAGATGAACACCACTTGTGGCAGGAGCTGGATGAACCAGCTTCAGTTGGGGATGGACACCTTGGCCCTGGGGGCTGCCATTCGGAGTCAGTGTCACTGTGAAAGAAAATGTTCAGTAAGAATAGTTTCACATATGAGCCCTGTATCAACAGGTATAATAAACAGATATATATATAGAGTACTGGGAACATAAGGTTGAATATATTATTATCGACCTGCTAGATCTACTGTCTCTTTTATATTATGACATTTCAGCTAGATCTACTGTCTCTATTATATTATGACAGAGCAGCTAGATCTACTGTCTTTTGTCGTGGAAGATTCAGAATTTGTTGGTTACATATGTAAGATGTTTTATATTTATCAAATGTGTGTAAGTTTATTTTTCATCAGAATGGTATTTTTGTATAATACTATTTTTGTATAATACTGTGGCGAGGTTGCAGTTATCTGTTCTATGTCAAAACTAAGTTGCATGGGCCACAGAGAAGGGAGAGGTCGAAGTGTCATCATGTGTAAACATATCTTTTACTCCCTACCTTTTTCTAGTGGGGAAAGGAGGGTGGCAGTGTCTGGAATCATTCTCATGCTCCCTGTTATCTTAACCTATAGCCTCACTCTCCTCTCCATGAGTTTGTATTTAGAGTTGGTTGTATCTAAATGACAATTTGATATATGCCTGTTGATATGGAGGATTGGTTTATGGTTCGGGGGTTTGAGAAAGGAGACAAAGCTGAACGATGAATTATGTCTATGCTGTCTGACTATGTGTGTCTTTGCTATTAAAGGAACTCAGTTGCATTGTAAGGGGGCTCTCAGAGAATTCACTGAGAGACACTGAATTACCTGAGAGTCACAAGATTGTGATAGAGCTCATATAATTAAAGATGGACTTTGATAACTAACTCTGACTTGTGTGTGTGGTTTGCTCCCATGATTTGGTAAATAGAGGAAATTTCCACGACACTTTATTTTATTACAACAGACCAGCTGTATCTACTGTCTCCATTTCACTTTGGCCATTGTTGTGGGCCTGCCCTCCCCTCCCCTCAACAGCCTCAAATAGGCTATTTCATGTGGGGGTGGTGTGGTGCGGCAGACACACGCATCTCACATTTCATTACATTACATTTTTATATATTGCTACTAAATTTTAAAAAATCACAAATACTATTTTATATTATTTATTTCAAACAACGGCAATAGCATCAAAATAATTTACCAGTCCAAAACGATGTCCTCTCCGTTCAAAAAATATTCCTCCATTTGGGAATCGCTAAATGAATCGTCCTCCAACACTCTCTGTCTCACTTTCCCGATCAATTTCTTCTGAAATTGTGTGTACATCTGTATATCTAGACTTAGATTTAGCTTTCCCTGACTTAGTCGCCATACTGATTGATATATAAACAGCTGAAGATGCGCGTTTACCAAAACAACGCTGTGCGTAACATGCGTTGCTCCTTCCAGTATGAAACTTCAATGGCGAATGACCCTCTTTACGCCGGAGTTTACTACATGGGTTGGTCTTCCAACACATAAACATTACATATTGCCGTTTACCTCAGCTCATTGGCTATCTACCAGCTAGATTTCAAGACGATCAGTGGTCATTGGGTTAAAATACAGTCAATCAACGAAACAGCATTATATCATTGGTGCACAATGATGTCATTACTTGTTGTCTTCAAATCGTTTTCTTTCAGTCAATACGTCCCGGGAATGACCCATCAGGTTTGGTTGTGTTACAAACAAACCAGTTGATTGCAATGAAACCAAACATGATTGGAAAAGTCACGTTTAGTGTGTGTATTTACATCGAATGTGTCGTCGAAAATGGAATGAGACGGAATTCACGACACAAGCAGTTCACAAAATGTTTCGTGTTAAGCTATAAAAATGGATTTTATCAAACAAAAGACCATTCATTGTGTAACAATGAGCATTGGGATTGCAAACAGAGGAAGATCGTCAAAGTTAAAAATGTATTTTATTGCAGTTCGTGATTTTGTTACGCCTGTGCTGGTTGAAATAGTGTTTTTTTATGGGGCTCTGTTCTCAGATAATCGCATCGTATTATTTCGCAGTAAATCCTTTTTTAAATCTGACAACACAGTTGGATTAGCACAATTCTAGGCTTTCAAAACATGTGAGACACTTGTATTTTCATGAATGTTTAATATGACTTTCATATGAATTCCATCCCGCTAACAGGTGCGCAGAGAGGTTAATCCAAGTCAAAATGCCCTGTTTTAGGTCAGTTAGGATCATCCTAGTAATCATTCCCTGTTTTAGGTCAGGTAGGATCATCCTAGTAATCATTCCCTGTTTTAGGTCAGGTAGGATCATCCTAGTAATCATTCCCTGTTTTAGGTCAGTTAGGATCATCCTAGTAATCATTCCCTGTTTTAGGTCAGTTAGGATCATCCTAGTAATCATTCCCTGTTTTAGGTCAGTTAGGATCATCCTAGTAATCATTCCCTGTTTTAGGTCAGGTAGGATCATCCTAGTAATCATTCCCTGTTTTAGGTCAGTTAGGTAATCATTCCCTGTTTTAGGTCAGTAATCATTCATTCCCTGTTTTAGGTCAGTTAGGATCATCCTAGTAATCATTCCCTGTTTTAGGTCAGTTAGGATCATCCTAGTAATCATTCCCTGTTTTAGGTCAGTTAGGATCATCCTAGTAATCATTCCCTGTTTTAGGTCAGTTAGGATCATCCTAGTAATCATTCCCTGTTTTAGGTCAGTTAGGATCATCCTAGTAATCATTCCCTGTTTTAGGTCAGTTAGGGGATCAGTTAGGATCATCCTAGTAATCATTCCCTGTTTTAGGTCAGTTAGGATCATCCTAGTAATCATTCCCTGTTTTAGGTCAGTTAGGATCATCCTAGTAATCATTCCCTGTTTTAGGTCAGTTAGGATCACCACTTTATTTTAAGAATGTGAAATGTCAGAATAATAGTAGAGAGAATTATTTATTTCAGCTTTTATTGCTTTCATCACATTCCCAGTGGGTCAGAAGTTTACATATACTCAATTTGTATTTGGTAGCATTGCTTTTACATTGTTTAACTTATGTCAAATATTTTGGGTAACCTTCCACAAGCTTCCCACAATAAGTTGGGTGAATGTTGGTCCATTCCTCCTGACAGAGCTGGTGTAACTGAGTCAGGTTTGTAGGCCTCCTTGCTCGCACACGCTTTTTCAGTTCTGCCCACACATTTTCTATAGTATTGAGGTCAGGGCTTTGTCATAGCCACTCCAAAACCTTGACTTTGTTGTCCTTAAGCCATTTTGCCACAAGTTTGGAAGTATGCTTGGGGTCATTGTCCATTTGGAAGACTCATTTGCGACCAAGTTTTCACTTTCTGACTTATGTCTTAAGATGTTGCGTCAATATATCAACATAACCTTCCTCCTCATGAAGCCATCTATTTTGTGAAGTGCACCAGTCCCTCCTGCAGCAAAGCAGCCCCACAACATGATGCTGCCACCCCCGTGATTCATGTTTGGGATGATGTTCTTCGGCTTGCAAGCCTCCCCTTTTCCTCCAAACATACCGATGGTCATTATGGCCAAACAATTCTATTTTTGTTTCTCCAAAAAGTACGATCTTTGTCCCCATGTACAGTTGCAAACCGTAGTCTGGATTTTTTTATGGCGGTTTTGGAGCAGTGGCTTCTTCCTTGCTGAGCGGCCTTTCAGGTTTTGTCGATATAGGACTCGTTTTTATTGTGGATATAGATACTTTTGTACCTGTTTCCTCCAGCATCTTCACAGGGTCCTTTGCTGTTGTTCTGAGATTGAGCATCTGGGATTGACATCTCTAGGAGACCGAACGCGTCTCTTTCCTGAGCGGTATGACGGCTGCATGGTCCCATGGTGTTTATACTTGAATATTATTGTTTGTACAGATGAACGTGGTACCTTCAGGCATTTGGAAATTGCTCCCAAGGATGAACCAGACTTGTGGAGGTCTACATTTTTTTAGGGGGTCTTGGCTGATTTCCAATGATGTCAAGTAAAGAGGCACTGAGTTTGAAGGTAGGCCTTGAAATTCATCCACAGGTACACCTACAATTGACTCAAATTATGTCAATTAGCCAATCAGAAACTTGTAAAGCCATGACATAATTTTCTGGAATTTTCTAAGCTGTTTAAAGGCACAGTCAACTTAGTGAATGTAAACTTCTGACCCACTGGAATTGTGACAGTGAATTGTAAGTGAAATAATCTGTCTGTAAACAATTGTTGGAAAATTACTTGAGTCATGCACAAAGTAGATGTCCTAACTGACTTGCTAAAACTATAGTTTGTTAACAAGACATTTGTGGAGTGGTTGAAAAATGAGTTTTAATTACTACAACCTAAGTGTATGTAAACTTCCCACGTCAACCTACAGTTACGTCGTCTTCAACTGTTTCTTATTATTTACTGGCCTCGGTCCAGTCACAGCAGATCATAATAGGGTTTTGTATTACAAGAAGATAGACACCCCATGTGATTTATCTGGGATGAACATAATCTATAAGAATAGGGCTACCTATGTAGAGCCATCATACATTGTAATATAAAGTCAACTTCCTCAAGAATATTGAGAGTTATGACACTGTCTAGTTGCTCTCCATCTCATAGTAAAAAAATGTCATCAATCAATTTTCAAGCAGAAATTTACTTCCTACAACACTAACTCAAAAAAGTTCTGGGACACTGTAAAGTCCATGGAGAATAAGAACACCTCCTCCCAGCTGCCCACTGCACTGAAGATAGGAAACACTGTCACCACTGATAAATCCACTATAATTGAGAATTTCAATAAGCATTTTTCTACGGCTGGTCATGCTTCCCACCTGGGAAAAGATAACATATCATTCTAAATGGAGTGTCTCTGATTTTGGGGAAAATTATGATTAAATGACTGAACAAATCATTTTAAATGGAACTGTAACTAAGTAAACTTATACTCTGTTTTATTATATCTGATGAACAATATGAGTTCATAAGAAGGGATTGTGTGACACGGACAAGTAGTAATTAAAGTTAATGAACACCATTCCAATGTCACGCCTTGGTCGAAGTATTTTGTGTTTTTCTTTATGTATTTGGTCAGGCCAGGGTGTGACATGGGTTTTTGTATGTGGCGTGTAGCTTAGTGGGATTGTAGCTTAGTGGGATTGTAGCTTAGTGGGGTGTTCTAGGAGAGTCTATGGCTGTCTGAAGTGGTTCTCAATCAGAGGCAGGTGTTTATCGTTGTCTCTGATTGGGAGCCATATTTAGGCAGCCATATTCTTTGGTTGTATTGTGGATGATTGTCCTTAGTGTCTTGATGTCCTTAGTGTCTTGATGTCCTTAGTGTCTTGATGTCCTTAGTGTCTTGATGTCCTTAGTGTCTTGATGTCCTTAGTGTCTTGATGTCCTTAGTGTCTTGATGTCCTTAGTGTCTTGATGTCCTTAGTGTCTTGATGTCCTTAGTGTCTTGATGTCCTTAGTGTCTTGATGTCCTTAGTGTCTTGATGTCCTTAGTGTCTTGATGTCCTTAGTGTCTTGATGTCCTTAGTGTCTTGATGTCCTGAGTCTGTGTTAGTTTGCACCAGTTAAGGCTGTTTTGGTTTTCACTACGTTTATTGTTTTGAGTTTGTGTTTTGGATTTGTGTTATGTTGTGTAAATAAACATGGATCACAATATACGCGCTGCAGTTTGGTCCGACTCTCCTTCACCATTAGAAAACCGTGACATCCAACTAGGCAGAAACTAATGGGTTGTGGATTAAGTAAGCAGATAAGATAGTTAACCTATGGTTGAACTGACGAAACTGAGCTCTGGGGTGTTTTAGATAAGGCTGTGAGTGCATTCCTAGGTTCTCTGTTAATTAGAACTGTCAGCTAAGTGGTGATCGATAATGTTGATGGGTCAAAAGTTAATTCAGTTATGTTGTGTGACCTGTGAGTGTGTTAGTAAGTTAGAATAAACTATTAACCTCACTTTGTCCCGGTCAAGAGGAGGGGATTCTGTTAAGCAATAAAATGACGTCATGTTATTGTATATAAACTGTTGCTCGTGGTTGCTGTGGGGGGTGCAGTGCTGTTGAAAAATGCTTATTGAAATTCTCAATTATAGTGGCTTTATCAGTGGTGACAGTGTTTCCTATCTAATCAATCAATTTTCAAGCAGAAATTTGCTTCCTGCAACACTAACACAAAAAATTTCTGGGACACTGTAAAGTCCATGGAGAATAAGAACACCTCCCAGCTGCCCACTGCACTGAAGATAGGAAACACTGTCACCACTGATAAATCCACTATAATTGAGAATTTCAACAATAATTTTTCTATGGCTGGCCATGCTTCCCACCTGGCTACTCCTACCCCAGTCAACAGCACTGCACCCCTCACAGCAACTCGCCCAAGCCTTCCCCATTTCTCCTTCTCCCAAATCCAGTCAGCTGATGTTCTGAAAGAGCTGCAAAATCTGGACCCCTACAAATCAGCCGGGCAAGACAATCTGGACCCATTCTTTCTAAAATTATCTGCCGAAATTGTTGCCACCCCTATTACTAGCCTGTTCAACCTCTCTTTTGTGTCGTCTGAGACTCCCAAAGATTGGAAAGCAGCTGCGGTCATCCCCCTCTTCAAAGGGGGGGAACACTCTTGACCCAAACTGCTACAGACCTATATCTATCCTACCCTGCCTTTCTAAAGTCTTCGAAAGCTACCCTGCCTTTCTAAAGTCTTTCGAAAGCCAAGTCAACAAACAGATTACCGACCATTTCGAATCTCACCATACCTTCTCTGCTATGCAATCTGGTTTCAGAGCTGGTCATGGGTGCACCTCAGCCATGCTCAAGGTCCTAAACGATATCTTAACCGCCGTGGATAAGAAACATTACTGTGCAGCTGTATTCATTGATCTGGCCAAGGCTTTCAACTCTGTCAATCACCACAACCTCATCGGCAGACTCGACAGCCTTGGTTTCTGAAATGATTGCCTTGCCTGGTTCACCAACTACTTATCTGATAGAGTTCAGTGTGTCAAATCGGAGGGTCTGCTGTCCGGACCTCTGGCAGTCTCTATGGGGGTGCCACAGGGTTCAATTCTTGGACCGACTCTCTTCTCTGTATACATCAATGATGTCGCTCTTGCTGCTGGTGAATCTCTGATCCACCTCTACGCAGACGACACCATTCTGTATACTTCTGGCCCTTCTTTGGACACTGTGTTAACAACCCTCCAGGCAAGCTTCAATGCCATACAACTCTCCTTCCGTGGCCTCCAATTGCTCTTAAATACAAGTAAAACTAAATGCATGCTCTTCAACCGATCGCTGCCTGCACCTGCCCGCCTGTCCAACATCACTACTCTGGACGGCTCTGACTTAGAATACGTGGACAACTACAAATACCTAGGTGTCTGGTTAGACTGTAAACTCTCCTTTCAGACCCACATCAAACATCTCCAATCCAAAGTTAAATCTATAATTGGCTTCCTATTTCGCAAGAAAGCATCCTTCACTCATGCTGCCAAACATACCCTTGTAAAACTGACCATCCTACCAATCCTCGACTTCGGCGATGTCATTTACAAAATAGCCTCCAATACCCTACTCAATAAATTGAATGCAGTCTATCACAGTGCAATCCGTTTTGTCACCAAAGCCCCATATACTACCCACCATTGCGACCTGTACGCTCTCGTTGGCTGGCCTTCGCTTCATACTCGTCGCCAAACCCACTGGCTCCATATCATCTACAAGACCCTGCTAGGTAAAGTCCCCCTTATCTCAGCTCACTGGTCACCATAGCATCACCCAACTGTAGCACGCGCTCCAACAGGTATATCTCTCTGGTCACCCCCAAAACCAATTCTTTCTTTGGCCGCCTCTCCTTCCAGTTCTCTGCTGCCAATGGAACGAACTATAAAAATCTCTGAAACTGGAAACACTTATCTCCCTCACTAGCTTTAAGCACCAACTGTCAGAGCAGCTCACAGATTACTGCACCTGTACATAGCCCACCTATAATTTAGCCCAAACAATTACCTCTTTCCCTACTGTATTTATTTATTTATTTATTTATTTTGCTCCTTTGCACCCCATTATTTATATCTCTACCTTGCACATTCTTCCACTACAAATCTACCATTCCAGTGTTTTACTTGCTATATTGTATTTACTTTGCCACCATGGCCATTTTTTGCCTTTACCTCCCTTATCTCACCTCATTTGCTCACATTGTATATAGACTTTATAATGTATTATTGACTGTATGTTTGTTTTACTCCGTGTGTAACTCTGTGTCGTTGTTTATGTCGAACTGCTTTGCTTTATCTTGGCCAGGTCGCAATTGTAAATGAGACCTTGTTCTCAACTTGCCTACCTGGTTTAAATAAAGGTGAAGTAAAAATAAATAAATACAATTGTAGAAACAGGAGAAGCAGGTTTTTAGGAGTCACATGAGAGTTGACATTTGAAGATAACACTGAGCAAACCAAGATCAGTTTGGATCTGCCAAGACTGGTCTCAGAGCATTTCATATGATTCTGTACGTAAATCAGTGTGCCTCTAATTTAATTATGCCAATGTGTTTTCATTAATTGAAAATCCTTAATCTATTTTATGAGAATTTGTAAGATTCTTGTTTGCATAAAATAGACCAGCCATTTCAATAATATGTAACAGAATTTATTCTCGGAGCGCGCTGCCACTTTACCACGAGCAACAGTTTATATACAATAACATGACGTCATTTCATTGCTTAACAGAATCCCCTCCTCTCGACCGGGACAAAGTGAGGTTAATAGTTAATTCTAACTTACCAACACACTCACAGGTCACACAACATAACTGAGTTCTGGAGGAAGCAGACTCTGGAACTGTCAAGAGGGTCGGAAACCTGAGCGGCCAGGTTCTCACGGCATGGCGAGCAGCAGACAATTCCTGCTCGTGTCTGCCGAGCATGGCTCCTTGGATCTGGAGTGCTTAACGGCGTCTGAATTAACTTTTGACCCATCAACATTACTTATTCCACAACCCATTAGTTTCTGCCCAGTTGGAATGGTGTTCATTAACTTTAATTACTCCTTTTCCATGTCACACAATCCCTTCTTATAAACTCATATTGTTAATCAGATATAATAAAACAGAGTATAAGTTTACTTAGTTACAGTTCCATTTAAAATTATTTGTTCAGTCATTTAATCATAATTTCCCCAACAATCAGAGACACTCCATTTAGAATGATATGTTGCCTTTTGTATGGTTATGTAAGACAGATGGTTACTTAAGGCAAACACTACTTAGCATGTTAGCTAACCCTTCCTCTAACCATAACCTTACCCTTTTAGCTAACCCTTCCCCTAACCTTAACCTAAACCCCTAACCTTACTTACTTACTTACTTACTTTATTGTCTCCATGGGGAAATTTTGTTGCAGTGTCATGTACACGTTTAAAGTGCCGTTTAAATACAAAACAAAATTGACAATACAACTTTGATAAGTTACACACCAATAAAACATTTTTTTAAAGACTAGCCTGTTGGCCTTACTGAGTCGATAGGAACATTAGCCCAAGCTATTTAGGAGGGATATCACACCTGGCACAAATGATTGTCTGGTTCTGTTTTTCCTGCTGAGGGGTGCCCTTTACCTGCGCCCAGAGGGGAGTAGTTCAAAGTCCGGGTACAGGGGATGGCTTGGGTCTAAAATGATTTTGTGAGCCTTGCTGAGGGCCGTGACCTTAAAGATCTCATCCAGGCCTGTCTGTTTGACTCCAAGTACCTTGCTTGCTGTGGTGATAATCATTCTCAGCATGTTTCTCTGGCTGACAGTGGCATTGCCAAACCAACAAACAATACAAAAGGTTAAAATACTCTCAATGAAAGATTTGTAAAACAGAGTCAGTATAGTACAGTCTATATTAAAATATCCCAGCTCTTTGAGAAAGTACAGTCTCTGTTGGCTCTTTGTAGATCAGGTCTGTACATTTACTCCACTGAAGCTTATTGGCCAAGAGGACACCCAGGTATGTGTATTCCTCTTCAATCTCTATATTCAGACCTCTGATAGATGTTACAGATTGATGAGGGGAAAAACTATTTAATCAATTTCAGAATAAGGCTGTAATGTAAGAAAATGTGAAAAAGTGAAGGGTCTGATTACTTTCCGAATGCACTGTATCATACTAAATGGAGTGTCTCGGATTTGTGTACATAATCATGCGAAATGCTCTGAGACCAAGTTGATCTGCTAGTAATCATGCCATTAATAGACGTTGCCAGATCTGGTTCTAGGATAAACACAACAAGCTACTTGGAAATCTACTGGGTTCAGAGCAGCCGTTGTGTGATGCTCAGATAATAAAATATAATTTAGAACAAACATACCTCTCTGACATGTAGAATAAGGAACCACATCCTGTTTTTTGGACTGGGCTGACACTGGCCCCTGGGGCATTATTTACAGGTTCCAGAGATAGAGACAGTTACAGTTGCACGCCAAACCGCAGTGCATTGTTACACACCGTGACAAACCGTCATTCAGGACATGTGGGGCAGATCTTTTGGGGTGGAGGCTTGCCTGTTTTGCATGTTATTTTGGCATCAACATCAAATGTGTAACTCTGTGTCGTTGCATTAGAAGTGCCCAACCATGAAAGCTCAAGGCATTTGCCACCGATACAATTATGTCAAATCACATTATATGTACAGTAGCTTTTGATCATGTTGATCATGTCAACATCATACTTTCAAAATCTTAGCTAGCAGTCCTCATCATGAATCAAGTTGACAATCTACTGGCAAATCCTTTATAATCCTTGTCATATGAAGATAAATAATGAAGAGAAATTATAGATTAAACATATCGGTGCTCAGCGGCCATTGGACATTAACATTACACAAGTTGGAAATCATTAAATCAATAATGAGTGGTTTGGAAGGAATCAGTGACAGTGGCTGTGTGGTCCCAAATTTGCGATTTAATGGGCTCTTTCCAAATTTAAGATAATAGGCATTCAACATTGGCCATGTCATCAATTAAGCATGATTTGTGCCGCACTCAAAACAACTGTTAACTAGGAACTGCGAAAACATGACTTCAGTGAGTTCAAGACAACTGGGAGTTTAGGTTCCAACAGGTCATTGCTGTAGTCCACAGAAAATGTTATCTTGGTTGTCAAAAAGTTACAGTATAAGATAAAGGATTCATACGCTGGTATAAATTACTACTAAATGACAATAGGACACAAAGCGAGTATAAAGGAGATAACCGTTGAGTTATCTTTTTATGATATTACAGCCTGATACACTCACATCTGTGAATTGAATGCCAATTTCGCTGTTTTCATTTGTCTGTTTTACTGTTAGGGAAAATGTACAGACACATGGCACAGACCTAGCTAGGCTACTAAAGTGTTTTTATTAAAGCTTGACAACTAATGACGAAAAACAAAACCTGCAACAAAACACCATGCAAAGAAGAAACATGTAGGCCTATTACAGCAACATTGGAGAAGTAGCCTGGCTACCTAATTTACAGAACAAAAATATGAAGCAATGTGTAAAGTGTTTGGTCCCATGTTTCATAAGCTGAAATAAAAGATCCCAGAAATCTTCCATTGTCCCCACTCCTGTACATTTACATCCCTGTTAGTAAGAATTTGTCCTTTGCCAAGATAATCCATCCCACCTGACAGGTGTGGCATATCAAGAAGCTGATTAAATAGTATGATCATTACGCAGTTGCACCTTGTGTTGGGAACAATAAAAGTCCACTCTAATTGTGCAGTTCAATTACAAAACACAATGCCACAGATTTCAATTGTTCACAGATTTCAACAGTTCAATTGGCATGCTGACTGCAGGAATGTCCACCAGAGCTGTTGCCTGGAAATGTAATGTTAACTTCTCTACTATAAGCCAACTCCAAGTCTTTTTTAGAGAATTTGGTAGTACGTCCAACCGGCCTCACAACCACAGACCACGCGTAACCACACCAGACCAGGACCTTAACATCCGGCATCTTCACCTGCGGGATCGTCTGAGACCTGCCACCCGGAATGATTTTGAAACGGAGGACTATTTCTGTTTGCCCTTTTGTGGGGAAAAACATTCTGATTGGCTGGGCCTGGCTCCGCAGTGGGTGGGCCTGACTCCCAAGTGAGTGGTCCCATTCAAAATCAAATAAAACTTTATTTGTCAGATGTGCCGAATACAACATTTACAATGGAAATAGTCCGGGTGGTCATTTGATTAATTGTTCAGCAATCTGATGGCTTGGGGGTAGCAGCTGTTAAAGAGCCTTTTGGTCTTAGACTTGGTACCGCTTGCTGTGCGGTAGCATAGAGAAAAGTCTATGTCTTGGATGACTGGAGTCTTTCACAATTGTGTGGTCCTTCCTCTAACACAGGTTAGTATTTAGGTCCTGGACGTCAGGAAGCTTGCCCCCAGTGATTTACTGGGCTGTAAGCATTACCATCTGTAGCACCTTACGGTCAGATGCCGAGCAGTTGCCATACCAGGAGGTGATGCAACCAGTCAGGATGCTCTCGATGGTGCAACTGTAGAACTTTTTGAGGATCTGGGAAGCCATGCCAAATCCTTTCAGTCTCCTGAGGGGGAAAAGGTGTTGTCGTGCCCTCTTCACAACTGCCTTGGTGTGTTTGGACCATGATAGTTCGTTTGGATGATGTGGACACGAAGGAACTTGAAACTCTCAACCCGCTCCACTTCAGCTCCGTCGATTTTAATGTAGGCCTGTTCGGCCCTCCTTTTCCTATAGTCCACGATCAGCTCTTTTGTCTTGCTCACATTGAGGGAGAAGTTGTTGTGCCTGCACCATACTGCCAGGTCTCTGACCTCCTCCCTATAGACTGTCTCATCATTGTACAGGATCCAGTTGCAGAGGGAGATGTTTAGTCCCAGGGTCCTTAGCTTAGTGATAAGCTTTGTGGGCACTATGGTTTTGAATGCTGAGCGGTAGTCAATGAACAGCATTCTCACATAGGTGTTCCTTTTGTCCAGCTGGGAAAGGGCAGTGCTGAGTGCGATTGAGATTGTGTTATCTGTGGACCAGACAGGACTGGTAAAAAGTGCTCTTCACTGACGTGTCGCGGTTTTGACTTACCAGGGGTGATGGTCGGAATCGCGCTTATCGTCGAAGGAATGAGCGTTACACCGAGCGGGATCGATTTGGAGGTGGAGCAGAAGCGGGATTAATTTGGAGATGGAGGCTCCATCATGGTCTGGGGAAGTGTGTCACAGCATCATCGGACTGAGCTTGTTGTCATTGCAGGCAATCTCAACGCTGTGCGTTATAGGGAAGACATCCTCCTCCCTCATGTGGTTCCCTTCCTGCAGGCTCCTCCTGACATGACCCTCCAGCATGACAATGCCACCAGAAATACTGCTCGTTCTGTGCGTGATTTCCTGCAAGACAGGAAGGTCAGTGTTCTGCCATGGCCAGCGAAGAGCCCGGATCTCAATTCCATTGAGCACGTCTGGGACCTGTTGGATCGGAGGGTGAGGGCTAGGGCCATTCCCCCCAGAAATGTACGGTAACTTTCAGGTGCCTTGGTGGAAGAGTGGGGTAACATCTCACAGCAAGAACTGGCAAATCTGGTGCAGTCTATGAGGAAGAGATGCACTGGAGTACTTAATTCAGCTGGTGGCCACACCAGATACTGACTGCTACTTTTGATTTTGGGTCAAAATCTAAATTTTGTTAGTCACATGTCTCTGGAACTTGTTCAATTTATGTCTCAGTTGTTAAATCTTGTTATGTTCATACAAATATTTACACATGTTAAGTTTGCTGAAAATAAACAGTTGACAGTGAGAGGATGTGTCACGTCCTGACCTTAGTTCCTTCTTTATGTCTCTATTTTAGTTTGGTAAGGGCATGAGTTGGGGTGGGCATTCTATGTGTTGTTCTATGTTTTTGTATTTCTATGTGTTTGGCCTGGTATGGTTCTCAATCAGAGGCAGCTGTCTATCGTTGTCTCTGATTGAGAGCCATACTTAGGTAGCCTGTTTTCACATTTTGAGTGTGGGTGATTGTTTTCTGTCTCTGTGTCTGCACCAGACAGAACTGTTTCGTTTTTGTTCATTCTCTTGTTATTTTGTTTTGTGTTCAGTTTAAATAAATATTAACACATGGACACGTACCACGCTGCATATTGTTCCGATCCTTCCTACTCCTCCTCAGGAGAGGAGGAAAACCGTTACAGGACGTTTCATTTTTTTGTTGAGTTTAGTAGCAGTCTAATGGGCTCCTGAACAATTGTGCTATTTTGTGTTTTTTGAGGAGGGCTGATCTGTTCTCTTCATAATGTTTCCGCCATTGTTTCCTATGACCGAAAAGAGCTTCTGGACATCAGAACAGCGAACAATCAATTTTGAATTTTACTTCAATGAGTCGATGGCGAAGGACATACTGCTCATCCCGAACCAGCCTCAAATCCCAAACACTCGAAAATGGAACAGGCGATGTTATACAGGCCGGCATGCGGGGTACCTGATGAGAATTCGTCCGCAAATGGATAAACCGCCTCTACCATCCGTTCTATTGGCGACCGTGAAACCACATAAACTGGACAAGCTCTGTTTGAGACTCGTAGCAACATGATCTGAAGAACTTTAATATCCTATGTTCCTCAGAGTCGTGACTAAACACGCACATGGAAAATGTAAATCCTGCTGGTTTTTCTATGCATTGGCAGAACAGAACGTCAGCGTAGGGTAAAATGAAAGGGATGTTGTGTTTCTTTTTGTTAACAAAGGTTGGTGCCGATCTCTAATAGTAAAGAAGTCTCGACATTCTGGTCGCCTGAGTTAGAATACCTCATGATAACCTGTAGACGACACTATTTACCACCACAAACCGATGCTGGCACTAAGACTGCACCCAATGTGCTGTATAGGGCCATAAGCAAACACAAAAATGCTCACACAGAAGCAACACTGCTAGTGGCCAGTGATTTTAATACAGGAAAACTGAAATCCTTCTTTCCTAAATGTCTACCATTGTCACCTATGCATATAGGCAAAAAAGCTCTAGATTATCTTTACGCCACACACAGAGACACATACAAAGCTCTCCCTCATCCTCCATTTGGCAAATCTGACCATATTTATATCCTCCTAATTCCTGCTTACAAGCAAAAATTCAAACAGGAAGTGCCAGTGACCCACTCAATATGGAAGTGGTCCAGTTAAGCACATGCTAAGCTTCAGGACTGTTTCGCTAGCACTGACTAGAATATGTTCTGGGATTCATCTGGGAGCATTAAGAAATTGACCAAATCAGTCACTGACTTCATTAATAAGTGCACCGACTATGTCGTCCCCACAGTGACCGTATGTACATATCCCAACAAGAAGCCATGGAATACAGGCAACATCCGCACTGAATTAAAGAGCTGACACATTCAAGGAGCGGGACACTAATCCAGAAGCTTATAAGAAATCCTGCTTCCCCCCTTGATGAACCATCAAACAGGCAAAGCTTCAATACAGGACTAAGATCGAATCCTACTTGCAAACTATAACAGATTAAAAAGGAAAAACCAGCCGTAAGCTGTCAAGTGACACAAGCCTACCAGACGAGCTACATGCCTTCTATGCTCGCTTTGAGGCAAGAAACACTGAACCATGCATGAGAGAACCCGGTGTACCAGACAACTGTGTGATCACTCTCTCCATAGTTGATGTGTGTCGTGTCTTTACTATCATTAAACTGAAGTTTTTATCAAAGATTCTCTGTAATTTGTATTACGCGATTAGACTGATTAATCATGTAACCGTAATTAACTAGGAAGTCGGGGCACCAAGGAAAATATTCAGATTACAAAATTATAATTTCCCAATATAACCTTTCAGATATTTTCATATCTGATCCATAGTCTTCTGATTAATGAATTATTTATTTTACCTCACGTTAGTCTCATTCCAAATGTCATAAATCTGCACGAACTCAGTCTTCACTATGAGTCATCCATACATCAATTGTCTTAAATCATTTATTTATTACTAACTAAGTAATTCACAGAAATGCATAAACAAAACAACAAAGATATGGTTACATTAAATGATAGGAGAATGTGCCCTAGTGGGCTAAACCGGCATGGTGGCTTGTTAGACAGAAGGGGGAGTGGGGGTCTCCTAAGAAGTCACTACAGAGTGATAATTATAACAATTAAAATGCTAATCCTTTGCACATGAACGCTCACTCATTCGGGAAAATTGCAATCAATATATATATTTACGCTCAGTGTGTCGTCTTGATCGCAAGTGAAAAGTTGTTTCTTTTGTAGAATCGTCCGTCTTTCTCCCTCTCTCACTCTGTTGTGATTAGGGTGGATTGTTCAGTGTGACATTCATTTGTTATAGAATGGATGTTTCGGCGGTTGTCGTTCTTCGCGTTTAATGATACTGAATTCCTAGCTGCAGACTAGTAATTAATATCAAAGACTTGTTCTTACTCTGTCGGTATCGATAGTCTAAGAGTTTAACCACGTAGTATGGTTAAGAGATTCAGCAATGGTCTGCAACCTTCATCCTCTCCTAATGGAAAAAAGCATGGTCTGGTGATAATTTCCCAAAGTTGGGTTTTATTCGGAATGGCAGAAAAGGGCTGTCACAGGATGTCTGACCCTAACTGGGCTCAGGGGCGGTCCTCTTATTCAGTTAAACTGAAAAGGGAATTGGCGTTTCCTTCATTAAACAGTCCAAAATCAAATTGTAAAGTTGTAAACAGTATCATACTCACTCATTCATCTTATACAACAATTAGATGTAAACCACATATCTGAGTCTATTATATAAACAGTGTTATGGTAATGTGGACACACCATCTCCCATGAGCTTCCCAAAGTTGTAACAAATGGACCAGTTTGTAACTGGATCCTTCTCTGGAACATGAAATTTGTTCGGACCTCGAGTTCTGTGAGGTGGAAGAAATTCCTTTGTTCTCTATGAAACTACTCTCTCTATACTGTGTGGCCATGTGGGAGGGTCTTCTACTCAGGAAGTTATGGCCTCTCTCTGACCACAGCAGCCTAGTTGAAGGAGGAAAGGGGAAGGCAGGGAGAGGGGGATGGGCTTGCTTTACCCAAAGAGGGCAACGTCATGACATTTGACTAAGACCTTTAAACAGGTTAACATTCACAAAGTTACAGAGCCAGATAGATTCCCAGGACGCGTACTCAGAGCATGCTCTAACCAGCTGGCAAGTGTCTTCACTGACAATTTCAACCTCTCACTGACCCATTCTACAATAACTACATGTTTCAAGCAGACCACCATAGTCCCTGTGCCCAAGAACGCCAAGGTAACCTGTCTAAATTACTTTTGCCCAGTAGCACTCACATCTGTTGCCATGAAATGCTTTGAAAGGCTGGTCATGGTCACATAAACACCATCATCACAGGCACACTGGAAACACTCCAATTCGCATACTGCCCCAACAGATCCACAGATGACGCAATATGTATTGCACAACATACTGCCCTTTACCCACATGGACAAAATAAACACCTATGTAAGAATGCTTTTCATTGATTACAGTTCAGCGTTCAACACCATAGTGTCCGCCAGGCTCATCACTAAGCTAAGGAACCTGGGACTAAACACGTCCCTCTGCAACTGGATCATGGACTTCCAGATGGGCCACCCATAGGTGGTGAGGGTTGGCAACGACCCTCAACTCGGGGGCTCAACAAGGGTGTGTGCTTAGTCCCCTCCTGTACTCCCTGTTCACCCACACCTACATGACCGCACACGACTCCAACGCTATCATTCAGTTTACCAACGTCACAACGATGGCAGGCCTGATCATCAACGACAATTAGACAGCTTATAGGGAGGAGGACATAGACCGGTTAATGTGGTACCAGGACATCAACCTCTCCCTCAATGTCAGCAAGAGAAAGGAGCTGATTGTGGACTACAGGAAACGGATGGCCGAGCACACCACCATTCACATCCATGGGGCTGTAGTGGAGCGTGTCGAGCTTCAAGTTCAAGTTCCACATCACCAAGGACCTATAATGGTCCAAACACACCAACACAGTCATGAAGGGTCGACACCGCCCCTTTCCCCTCAGGAAGCTAAAAAGATTTGGCATGGGCCCTCAGATCCTCAAAAAAGTTGCACCATTGAGAGCATCTTGACTGGCTGCATCACCACTTGGTATGGCAACAGCTTGGCATACGACCGTAAGGTGCAACAGAGAGTATAGCCCAGTATATCACTGTGGCTGTGCTCCCTGCCATATACCAAGCGGTGTCAGAGGAAGGCCCTAACAATTGTCAAAGGTTCCAGCCACCGAAGTCATAGGCTGTTCTTTCTGCTACCGCATGGCAAGCGGTACCATAGCACCAAGTCTGGAACTTAAAGGCTCCTGAACAGCTTCTACCCCAAGCCATAAACTGCTGAACAGTTAATCAAATGGCTACCCTGACTATTACTATTGACCAATTATTCTCTATGTACACTCACTGGACTCTACCGACAAACTCACATACTGACACTCCAACACACACACTCACATACACACACACTCACACAAAAGACACACATAGACACACTTTCACATAATACATGTCTAGACTATAGTGACCCATCCACTTAGCTAGATGTGGCTGGGGGGTGGTTATAGCATTTCTTTCACATGACCCATCAATTTAGTGTGTCTGGGTATGCATCAGCTCATAGTTATTAAATATTGATACAATATTTTTTCATCTGGACACTTTCTATTTTTGATATTGTCACGAACCAGCTCAAAGTTCGAAACAAAAATGGAGACAATGTGGAGATAAGGAATAACAAAATATATTTATTAACTGAAATAAACTAAATAAAATTAACAATGGTGTGTGTAGTCAGTAATCAGCAGTGTAAGTGAGTGGTTGCGTGCATAAATGTGATAATGATGGGTCTTGAAAGGTGCCAAAGAAAACAAACAAAACACCCACAAAAATGCCACAAGCAAAATCTATCAGTGTCTGCATGGAGAGAGTCTTCTCAATGAATGCAGAAGAGGTGCATTTATCCTGGGACACACCCGAGCCCAGGTGTGCTCCATTTCGCTGATGACCCTCCCAGCTCCGCCCACCGACATTCTATCAAGAGCAAAGAGAAAGAATTGATGAGGGGGTTACGTGTTCACACGTCCACTTACCCCAGCCAACCTCGTCCTCACTAGACCTCAGCAACCTTTGCCGACAGGAAGCAAACTTTAAGAGGAAAGAAGAAAACGAGACCAGAAGGGAACAGACAGAAGCGACATAACAGGATAATACCAAACAAAATAACAATATGGACCTTGAAACTTGACTTGAAAAGGAGAACCCACAATTGGCAGCAGAGCAAGACCCTGGTCACCTGAACTAAAGTGACGAGGCTCAGTTTACCTATCAAATATGCCCTTCATCCTCTCCTGTGAAGATGATAGCTTCTCATTAGCCATTTCACCAGCAGCGTCCTGGCGTTGCCGGAGATCACACACATAAGATAACAGGGACTGTTAGATAGAAGTCAACGCACCCTATGTCTAACCCAAGGTCATTTGAACTGAAGGGTCGTCACAATACTGGGAGAGTCGTAACAATATTGCTACTATGCAAATATGCAATTAACCTTTTCTCTGTACTGTATATGCCTTATGTATCTTGTGCATAGAAAAATCAGATTAGGATTTAGGCCAAGGACAAGACAAAAGTGTGTTTTTACCTCAAGTTTTTCCTTATTGTAGGCTACTACTTTTACCACTTTTAGTCTTGAAATCTACTACACTACCTTACTCACTCTGTTTAGCACATGGCCTCATATGTGAACCCTTAAAGTTAGCTAGCGACTACGACGAGCTGCAACAAACACTCAAACTGGACAATTTTATCTTAATCTCTTCATTCAAAGACTCAATCATGGACACTCTTACTGACAGTTGTGGCTGCTTTGTATGATGTATTGTTGTCTCATCCTTCTTGCCGTTTTGTGCTGCTACTGTACCATGTTGTGCTGCTGCCATGCTATGTTGTCATCTTAGGTTTTGTCTCTCTTGTCGTGATGTGAGTTTTGTCCTATATTTTTTTTTTTCATATTTATTTTTATTTTTAACCCCAGCCTCCATCAGAGCAGGAGGCCTTTTGCCTTTTTGTAGGCCGTCATTTAAATCAAATCAAATCAAATTTAATTTGTTAACATACACATGGTTAGCAGATGTTAATGCGAGTGTAGCGAAATGCTTGTGCTTCTAGTTCTGACAATGCATTAATAACGAGTAATCTAACCTAACAATTCCACAACAACTACCTTATACACACAGGTGTAAAGGGATAAAGAATATGTACATAAAGATATATGAATGAGTGAAAGTACAGAACGCCAAAGGCAAGATGCAGTAGATGGTATAGAGTACAGTATATACATATGAGATGAGTAGGGTATGTAAACATCAAATCGAATCAAATCAAATTTATTTATATAGCCCTTCGTACATCAGCTGATATCTCAAAGTGCTGTACAGAAACCCAGCCTAAAACCCCAAACAGCAAGCAATGCAGGTGCAGAAGCACGGTGGCTAGGAAAAACTCCCTAGAAAGGCCAAAACCTAGGAAGAAACCTAGAGAGGAACCAGGCTATGTGGGGTGGCCAGAGATTATAACAGAACATGGCCAAGATGTTAAAATGTTCATAAATGACCAGCATGGTCGAATAATAATAAGGCAGAACAGTTGAAACTGGAGCAGCAGCACGGCCAGGTGGACTGGGGACAGCAAGGAGTCATCATGTCAGGTAGTCCTGGGGCATGGTCCTAGGGCTCAGGTCAGTTGAAACTGGAGCAGCAGCACGGCCAGGTGGACTCGGGACAGCAAGGAGTCATCATGTCAGGTAGTCCTGGGGCATGGTCCTAGGGCTCAGGTCCTCAGAGAGAGAGAAAGAAAGAGAGAAGGAGAGAATTAGAGAACGCACACTTAGATTCACACAGGACACTGAATAGGACAGGAGAAGTACTCCAGATATAACAAACTGACCCTAGCCCCCTGACACATAAACTACTGCAGCATAAATACTGGAGGCTGAGGTGGCATAGTTTAGAGTGGCTAGTGATACATGAATTACATTAAGATGTATTACATTAAGATGGCAAGATGCAGTGGATGATATAGAGTACAGTATATACATATGAGATTAATAATTTAGGGTATGTAAACATTATATTAAATGGCATTGCTTAAAGTGGCTAGTGATACATTTTTTTTTACATCAATTTCCATTATTAAAGTGGCTGGAGTTGAGTCAGTATGTTGGCAGCAGCCACTCAATGTTAGTGGTGATGGCCTTGAGATAGAAGCTTTTTTTCAGTCTCTCGGTCCCTGCTTTGATGCACCTGTACTGACCTTGCCTTCTGGATGATAGCGGGGTGAACAGGCAGTGGCTCAGGTGGTTGTTGTCCTTGATGATCTTTATGGCATTCCTGTGACATCGGGTGGTGTAAGTGTCCTGGAGGGCAGATAGTTTGCCCCCGGTGATGCGTTGTGCAGACCTCACTACCCTCTGGAGAGCCTTACGGTTGTGGGCGGAGCAGTTGCCGTACCACGCGGTGATACAGCCCGACAGGATGCTCTCGATTGTGCATCTGTAAAAGTGTGTGAGTGCTTTTGGTGACAAGCCAAATTTCTTCAGCCTCCTGAGGTTGAAGAGGCGCTGCTGCGCCTTCTTCACAATGCTGTCTGTGTGGGTGGACCAATTCAGTTTGTCTGTGATGTGTACGCCGAAGAACTTAAAACTTACTACCCTCCATTACTGTCCCATCAATGTGGATAGGGGGGTGCTCCCTCTGCTGTTTCCTGAAGTCCACAATCATCTCCTTAGTTTTGTTGAAGTTGAGTGTGAGGGTATTTTTCTGACACCACACTCCGAGGTCCCTTGTTAATAAGAATTTGTTTTTAACTTACTTTCCTAGTTAAATAAAGGTTAAAAATTCTTATGGCTTAGATCCCACTAACGGGATCGATATGACAACAGACTGAAAATGCAGGGCACCAAATTCAAAACAACAGAAATCTCAATTAAAATTCCTTAAGCATAGAAGTATTTTACACCATTTTAAAGATAAACTTGTTGTTAATCCCACCACAGTGTCCGATTTCAAAAAGGCTTTACGATGAAAGCACACCAAATGATTATGTTAGGTCTGCACCTAGTTACAGAAAAACACAGCCCTTTTTCCAGCCAAAGAGAGGAGTCACAAAAAAAATAGAGATAAAATGAATCACTAACCTTTGATGATCTTCATCATATGACACTCATAGGACTTCATGTTACACAATACATGTATGTTTTGTTCAATAAATTTCATATTTATATACAAAAATCTGAGTTTACATTGACGCGTTATTTTCAGTAGTTCCAAAACATCCGGTGATTTTTAAGAGAGCCACGTCAATTTACAGAAATACTCATCATAAATGTTGATGAAAATACAAGTGTTATGCATGGAACTTTAGATAAACTTCTCCTTAATGCAACCGCTGTGTCAGATTTCAAAATAGTTTTACCGAAAAAGCACACCATGCAATGGTAATCTGAGTACAGCGCTCAGACAACAAAACAAGCCAAACAGATATCTGCCATGTTGTGGAGTCAACAGAAGTCAGAAATAGCATTATAATTATTCACTTACCTTTGATGATCTTCATCAGAATGCACTCCCAGGAATCCCAGTTCCACAATAAATGTTTGATTTGTTGATAAACTCCATAATTTATGTCCAAATACCTCATTTTTGTTCACGCGTTTAGCCCAGTAATCCAAATTCATGAGGCACGAAAAGCAGACGCAGACGAAAAGTAAAAAATTTCCGTTACAGTATGTAGAAACATGTCAAACGATGTATAGAATCAATCTTTAGGATGTTTTTAACATAAATCTTCAATAATGTTTCAACCGGAGAATTCCTTTGTCTGTAGGAATGCAATGGAACGCAAGCTAACTCTCACGTCAACGCGCGTGGTCACCTCATGGCACTCTGGCAGACCTCTGACTCATTCAGCTCTCATTCCTCCCTCCTTCACAGTCGAAGCATCAAACAAGGTTCTAAAGACTGTTGACATCTAGTGGAAGCCGTAGGAAGTGCAATATGACCCAATAGACACTGTATATTTGATAGGCAATGACTTGACAAACTACAAACCTCAGATTTCCCACTTCCTGGTTGGATTTTTTTCTCAGTTCTGTTATACTGACAGACATCATTCAAACAGTTTTAGAACCTTCAGAGTGGTTTCTATCCAAATCTACTAATAATATGCATATATTAGCAACTGGGCTTGACTAGCAGGCAGTTTACTCTGGGCACCTTATTCATCCAAGCTACTCAATACTGCCCCCAGCCATAACATGTTTAAATAAAACAATTTAAAAAGTAAAGAAATGGGTGGGGTTTAGGCTTAAGAGGGGGTGAACAATGCTGAATAGGAGTAAACAAAGAAGAGCTGTCCAGTAGGTGTACCAAAACTTTCAAGGGCCACTTTCTCAAAAGTGGGGTTAGAAGTTTATCAACTTTCAAAGCAAAGTTACTTTCCCATTATTCCACAACTGCAGTGTATGATATACGATTTTGGCTATCTGAGTCTCTACTTTTATCCAATGTAAAAAAAAACATTTCAAATTTAGCAAAATAAGACCAAATAGAGGTGTTTGGTCACATGCTGCTGCTTCTCTGTTTATTATCTAACCTGATTGCTTTTACCCCTACCTACATGTAAATATTGCCTCAATTACTTCAACTTCCTCATACCACAGCACAAGTATTGTGTTACTATTAATTGTTTTATTTAGAAAATTGTTTATACTCTGAATTGTTGGGAAAGGGCTCAAAAGTAAGCATTTAACGGTAAAGTCTACACCTGTTGTATTCGGTGCATGTGACTAATTCATTTTTTATTTGACTTGAAATGCGTTAAAATGTAGCCAATTATATGCCTGTTTTCCTAATTACATCCCAATTTCCAACAGAAGTTATATAAAATGTTTTTTTTTTCACCAAACCTATCTTAACAGTTATTAACAGGCTATTCCTGGTATTTTCTAATTGTGGTACGTGAGTGATAGTTCAGATAAAAGTAGGATAGTCAGATTCTCTACACATGCTATCAAATAGCTTACAGGTAGCCTATGAAAGGGTGAATGTGTCTCCCGCCTGCTACTTTGCTAAGGACATAGTCTGGAAGACGAGATAGCCTCAGTTCAGTACCTGAGCGCACAAATTATCTAATATCGACTTTATTTGAACTTTTTGCAGATTTGAATTCAAAACAATTACTTTGTGTATCTATTGATACAATTAATATCCAAATAACACGAGTTACACAGTCTTGTCGAGTTAAAAAATGATCAGAGTGGGAAATGTGTTCGGAAGGGAAGGCTGAGTCGATGCCTGTGCTCGTCACTGGCAGACCCGGATTGGTCAGGAAGGCCATCGGGCACGTGGTGAAACAGGAAGGCGGCTGTCTCGAGAGCGAGCAGTGGACCTTCCTGTCCTCCAAAGAGGCCAACCTCGTTTAAGTGACGTCAGCCACGCTCAAGGTACTAAATGATATCATAACCGCCATCGATAAACGAGAGTACTGTGCAGCCGTCTTCATCGACCTGGCGAAGGCTTTCGACTCTGTCAATCACCGTATTCTTATCGACAGACTCAATAGCCTTGGTTTCTCAAATGACTGCCTCGCCTGGTTCACCAACTACTTCCCAGACAGCGTTCAGTGAGTCAAATCTGAGCGCCTGTTGTCCGGCAATTCTCGGGCAGACTCTTTTCTCTGTACACATCAACAATGTCGCTCTTGCTGCTGGTGATTCCCTGATCTACCTCTACGCAGACGACACCATTGTGTAGACATCTGGCCCTTTTTTGGACACTGTGTTAACTAACCTCCAAACGAGCTTCAATGCCATATAACACTCCTTCCGTGGCCTCCAACTGCTCTTAAACACTAGTAAAACAGAATGCATGCTTTTCAACCGATCTCTGCCCGCACACGCCTGCCTGACTAGCATCACTACTCTGTACGGTTCTGACCTAGAATATGTGGACAACTACAAATCCCTAGGTGTCTGGCTAGACTGTAAACTCTCCTTCCAGACTCATATCTAGAATCGTCTTTCTATTTCACAATAAAGTCTCCTTCACTCACGCCGCTAAACTTACCCTCGTAAAACTGACTATCCTACCGATCCTTGACTTCGGTGATGTCATCTACAAAATAGCTTTCAATACTCTACTCAGCAAACTGGATGCAGTCTATCACAGTGCCATCCGTTTTGTTTCCAAAGCCCCTTATAACACCCACCACTGCGACCTGTATGCTCTAGTCGGCTGGCCCTCGCTACATATTCGTCACCAGACCCACTGACTCCAGGTCATCTATAAGTCTATGCTAGGTAAAGCTCCACCTTATCACAATAACAACACCCACCCATAGCACGCGCGCCAGCAGGTATATTTCACTGGTCATCCCCAAAGCCAACACTTCCTTTGGCCGCCTTTCCTTCCAGTTCTCTGCTGCCAATGACTGGAAGGAATTGCAAAAATCGCTGAAGCTGGAGACTTATATTTCTCTCACTAACTTTTAACATCAGCTATCTGAGCAGCTAACCGATCGCTGCAGCTGTACATAGTACATCTGTAAATAGCGCACCCAATCTACCTACCTCATCCCCATATTGTTTTATTTCATTTTATGCTCTTTTGCATACCAGTATATCTACTTGCACATCATCATCTGCTCATCTATCACTCCAGTGTTAATCTGCTAAATTGTCATTTCTTTGCTACTATGGCCTATTTATTGCCCTTATCTTACCACATTTGCACACACTGTATATAGACGTTTCTATTGTGACTATATGTTTGTTTATTCCATGTGTAACTCTGTGTCGTTGTTTGTGTCGCATTGCTTTGCTTTATCTTGGCCAGGTCGCAGTTGTAAATGAGAACTTGTTCTCAACTAGCCTACCTGGTTAAATAAATGTGAAATTTAAAAAAACAGAAGTTATATTCAATTTATGTTGGGAAAAACATTTAATTTTCAGCAAACCTACAGTGGAAGTCGGAAGTTTACATACACTTAGATTGTAGTTATTAAAACTCGTTTTTCAACCACTCCACAAATGTCTTGTTAACAAACTATAGTTTTGGCAAGTTGGTTAGGACATCTACTTTGTGCATGACACAAGTAATATTTCCAACAATTGTTTAGAGACAGATTATTTCACTTATAATTCACTGTATCACAATTCCAGTTGATCAGAAGTTTACATTACACTAAGTTGACTGTGCCTTTAAACAGCTTGGAAAATTCCAGAAAATTATGTCATGGCTTTAAAAGCTTCTGATTGGCTAATTAACATCATTTGAGTCAATTGGAGGAGTACCTGTGGATGTATTTCAAGGCCTACCTTCAAACTCAGTGCCTCTTTGCTTGACATCATTGGAAATTCAAAAGAAATCAGCCAAGACCTCGTAAAAAAATTGTAGACCCCCACAAGTCTGGTTCATCCTTGGGAGCAATTTCCAAACCCCTAAAGGTACCACCCACACTATTGTTTGTACAGATGAACAAGTATAAACACCATGGGGACCATGCAGCCGTCATACCGCTCAGGAAGGAGACACGTTCTGTCTCCTAGAGATGAACGTACTTAGGTGCGAAAAGTGCAAATCAATCCCAGAACAACAGCAAAGGACCTTGTGAAGATGCTGGAGGAAACAGGTACAAAAGTATCTATATCCAAAATAAAACAAGTCCTATGTTGACATAACCTGAAAGGCCGCTCCGCAAGGAAGAAACCACTGCTCCAAAACCGCCATAAAAAAATCCAGACTACGGTTTGCAACTGCACATGGGGACAACGATCATACTTTTTGGAGGAATTTCCTCTGGTCTGATGAAACAAAAATAGAACTGTTTGACCATAATGACCATCCTTATGTTTGGAGGAAAAAGAGGGATGCTTGCAAGCTGAAGAACATCATCCCAACCGTGAGGCAGGGGGGTGGCAGCATCATGTTGTGGGGCTGCTTTGCTGCAGGAGGGACTGGTGCACTTCACAAAATAGATGGCATCATGAGGACAGAAAATGACGTGGATATCCTGAAGCAACATCTCAAGACATCAGTCAGGAAGTTAAAGCTTGGTCGCAAATGGGTCTTTGAAATGGACAATGACCCCAAGCATACTTCCAAAGTTGTGGCAAAATGGCTTAAGGACAATAAAGTCAAGGTTTTGGAGTGGCCATGGCAAAGCCCTGACCTCAATCCTATAGAAAATGTGTGGGCAGAACTGAAAAAGTGTGTGCGAGCAAGGAGGCCTACAATCCTGACTCAGTTACACCAGCTCTGTCAGGAGGAATGGGCCAAAATTCCCCCAACTTATTGTGGGCAGCTTGTGGAAGGCTACCCAAAATGTTTGACCCAAGTTTTAAAAAATTATAGGCAATGCTACCAATACTAATTGGGTGTATGTACATTTCTGACCCATTGGGAATGTGATGAAAGAAATACATGCTGAAATAAATAATTATCTCTAATATTTTTCTGACATTTCACATTCTTAAAATAAAGTGGTGATCCTGAGTGACCTAAGACAGGGAATTTTTGACTAGGATTAAATGTCAAGAATAGTGAAAACGGAGTTTAAATGTATTTTGCTAAGGTGTATGTTAACTTCCGACTTCAACCGTATCTTAACAGTTCTGATATTTTCTTAATGTGGTGTGGTACCTGAGTGACGGTGCAAGAAACTGCGATAGTCACCTGTAAGGCTACTACTCTCCCTTGTTCTCTAAGTGTTGCTCACAGGTAGCCTATAAGTGCGACTCCACCTTGCGCCTGCGGTTTACCTGTTGATAGGTTAGTGTGCAAGACAAAAGAGAGCCTATGCCTCATTTATGTACTTGAGCGTTCAGAAATAGGATCTAATACCGACTTTATCCGAGGAGGAAAATTCTAACGAATAATTTTACAGGTTTGAATTCATACATTAACTTTGTGTATTGATAAGATACATACAAAATAACGCGAGAGTCTTGCCGAATTAAAAATGTGACTGATTATAATTCAAAATAGCTCACGTAAACTATACGGATGAATATGTTTTGCCTTTATACATTTTTGTCCTTTAAGTCCTATGTAGATGACTTTTGGTTGAATGGGTGGGTGCGTTTGACTTCCACATAGACATTTTCTTTCGACAAACTTCGTATATGTGTTGTAGCCTATATGATCATCTGATGTTGTAATATACTGTTTGTAATATAGGCCTAATGAGACCAACCGATATTTCGATTAAAAACATATTGTTAATTTTAAAATTAAATACTGTGTCTGTCGGTATTGGCGTAAGCTATTTGTCCTTTTGCTAAAAAAATTAACACGACTATAATGCAATTCACTCCCGTTTTGGACTCTTGGACTCTTTAAAATGGCAAATTGAATTTATTTCAAAAGAAAAAAGTTAAAAGTTAATAAATGTATATAGAAATAAATACAGTAAAGTAGCCTCCATGATTAAACAACTTGCGTTTGATGTATAGCATGTTATTAATTCCTTATTAGCCTAAATGTATAACTATTCTTAGTTTTGTATTCTCATCATTATTTCGCTTTGAGTTTTTTAAATTTTAATTCAAAATAGCCCACATAGACTACCGATTAATATTTGCAATTATTTCCCTGAAATGTTTGTCCTATAAGGCCTATTTATAGGCTAGTCTGCATTGTATTTAACATATCAGTAGACATTTCCTTTCTACAGACCTCATATACTTTTAGGATACTATTTGGTTTGCTTTGCTAAAATAATGTCAGTGGTGTAGCCTGTATGACAATCTGATATTGTAATATAGGCTTCTGTTTTGTAATATAGCCTAACACTTATTTCCCATTCTTTTAAACTAAATTGATATATTTAAAAATGAAATATATGTCGATATTGGCGTAGGCTGTTTGTTTATCCTTTTGATAGGCTAAAATTAACATTGTCATAATACCATTCACTCCCCCCTTTGGCTTAATAATTAATATGCCAAATTGAATTTATTTCAAAAGACAAAAGTCAATAAATGTAGATAGGAAATAAATACAATGAAGTAGCCTCCATGATTAAACAAATGTGGCTACAATGAAATTGTAATTGAAACGAAAAGTGTGTTAATACCTTTCAACTTGCGTTTGATGTTGTATAGCATATATTTGATTAATTCCTTACTGGCCTAAATGTAAACAATTATTATTATTATTATTATTATTATTATTATTACGTTTTAAAGTAGGCTATAAATAGGGCCATGATCATACTGTCATTCATATCAACCTACTTTGTTTTAGGTTTCAGCGTAATAACAGTATGTGAATATTACAACTGAAAAATTAACGTTTGCATTCTTTGATCAGTGAGAGATGGATTCGCAGACGAAGGCTGAGCCTATGCGCGTGCTCGTCACGGGCGGATCTGGATTGGTCGGGAAGGCCATCGAGCACGTGGTGAAACAGGAAGGCGGCTGTCTCGAGGGCGAGCAGTGGACCTTCCTGTCCTCCAAAGAGGCCAACCTCGTGTAAGTTATGTTCCATTAACTTCATATTCTCAGCAGAGCTGGTCTGAGGCTTGGTCTATGCAGATAAAAATGGCCTAGCCTTTATACAAGAAATGCCATATTCTTCATGCCCGAGAAACTCCAGCATGTCTGTTCTACATAACATATTTCTATAGGTAATGTATGTCATGTTGCACTGTATGAAATCCTGTTATGACACTTTTACATCTGGGGCTGGTTTTGTGGTTCCAACAGGAACAAAATAAGTTCACTCGTGGAAAAAATATTATATTCTCTGCTATTCTATTATTTTCTAATCTATTCTATAGATATGTAGATTGATGCATAGATACAGTATATATTTAGAGTTTCTATATAGTTCCTGTTGGAACCACATTAAATGTTTAGATAATTACATTTGTGCATGCATACTTTTATGAGATTGATGTGTTTCCATTAAATGGGATGGTGATGATGACAATTGTTCTGCCAGAGATCTACAACAGACAAGAGCAGTGTTTGAGAAGTATCGGCCCACCCATGTCATCCACCTGGCTGCCAAGGTGGGAGGACTCTATCTTCACATGAAGGAGAACCTACACTTTCTGGTGAGCTTACCTAACTACCCAGTTTACCTAACTACCCAGTTTACCTAACTACCCAGTTTACCTAACTACCCAGTTTACATAACTACCCAGTTTACCTAACTACCCAGTTTACCTAACTACCCAGTTTACCTAACCTAACTACCCAGTTTACCTAACTACCCAGTTTACCTAACTACCCAGTTTACCTAACCTAACTACCCAGTTTACCTAACTACCCAGTTTACCTAACTACCCAGTTTACCTAACTACCCAGTTTACATAACTACCCAGTTTACATAACTACCCAGTTTACCTAACTACCCAGTTTACCTAACTACCCAGTTTACCTAACTACCCAGTTTACCTAACCTAACTACCCAGTTTACCTAACTACCCAGTTTACCTAACCTAACTACCCAGTTTACCTAACTACCCAGTTTACCTAACTACCCAGTTTACATAACTACCCCGTTTACCTAACTACCCAGTTTACATAACTACCCAGTTTACATAACTACCCAGTTTGTTTTAATATCTAGGCTATACATTTCTGTCCCAAACTACATTTGTTAAATCAGGGATGGGTCCAGAAATTTGGAACGGGCATTTCTAACTCACTGGCCCATTTCTTTGCCTGGCACCCCAATTGTTAACCAAATAATGATATTTGTGTACAAAACCCCCAGTTTAGACAGGCTGATGGGCTGAAGATGGAACCAGCCCATCTGATATTTTGCCTGAAAGTGAAGTTTACACAGTGACTTTGTTGGCAAATGTATTCATCTTAATTCCAAAAGGGTATTAATCCATCTGTTTAATTTTTATATTTTTTATTGAACCTTTATTTAACTAGGCAAGTCAGTTAAGAACAAATTCTTATTTACAGTGACGGGCTACAGCGTAATAACAGTATGTGAATATCACAACTGAAAAAATAGAAGTTAGCATTCTTTGAGAGTGAGTGAGAGTGATAAATGGTTTTGCAGATGAAGGCTGAGCTGATGCGCGTGTGGGGTGTTAGTGAGAAAATGCATTCTTTTCATTAATTTGTGTAAAAACAAGTTATTGTGTAAAAACAAGTTATTGTGTAAGAGTCGCAATACAGGTTTTATTGAATTGAGACCACAGTGTTTTGCCTTCACAGAGAGACAACCTTCGCATCAATGACAACGTGCTGCAGACGTCTCACGAAAGGGGCGTCACCAAGGTGGTGTCCTGTCTGTCCAGCTGCATCTTTCCTGATAAGACAACATACCCTATTGATGAGAGCATGGTGAGTTGAACAACCAGTAAGGCCAAATCAATGAGATTATGTTGTGTTTAACCTTAATACTAAAATACTATGGTGGCTTCAAATGGCACCCAATTCTCTATATAGTACATTCTTTTTAACCAGAGACCTAATGACCCTGGTCAAAGGTAGGAGTTCAACAGTTTAGGGTGCCATTTGGGACCGAGTATGTGCCCAGTGACAGTAGAACTACTCTATGTTTGGGAACCTCTGGCCCTCCAAACTGGGATTTTTAATAAAAGATGGTGTATGATCACTCATGCTTTCTTCCCCTTCCCACAGATCCACAATGGGCCTCCACATGACTCAAACTTTGGCTACTCACATGCCAAAAGAATGATTGATATTCAGAACAGGTGAGCTGGTGACTAATCTGTTACCTGTGCAGGTACATTAGCACACATTTGAAAGACCCACTCCAGCCTCCCTTGCACCTCATTTATCACCTGATGAACTTAACAAAAGATGCATTTCAGTAGCTGGTGCAGGTCCCTCATTACATGGCACAGCCCAGCTAGCACATAATGTTCTGAGAACCATGTGTTTCTTATGTGGGAATTTCAGTACTTTAGCATAACATTTCCTACAGGTTCCTCATGGTTCTATTTAAAGTTATGCTCTCAGAAAGTTAAGAAACTACGTTCTTCTGTGGGAATTTCAGAATTTCAGCATAATGTTTCCTACAGATTTCCTCATGGTTCTATTTAAAGTAATGTTCTCAAATTGTTCAGAGAACATTAAGAACAACGTTCTTATGTGGGAATTTCAGTACTTCAGCGTAACGTTTCCTACAGGTTTCCTCGTGGTTCTATTTAGTAATATTCTCAGAACATTAAGAAAACTTTCCATTAAAACCACAAGAGGGTTCTAAAAATGTTATTTATTAATATATACATTCCGTTCTCAGCGTCAACAAAACTCTCTCTATCCTCTATCTTGTTAAGTGAGTTCATGAAGTGGCCGCACCCGCTAATTGGCCACACCTGGTCTTTATGAGCACTTGTTTCCTTTGAAATGGGGTCTGTTTGAATAGACTAAAATAGACAGCTTTGTATAAGTTACAAAACATGGCATACTATCTCCAACCTGGTTGCGCAGTGGACTGAGTCCATGGATAGGAAACATAAGATCATAGGTTTCAATCTTATAGGCTCCTTGTGACAATAAAAAAGAGATGTGTTTGCCATGATTAATGCCTAAGCAATTTCATTTCCATGTGTCCCATCTGTGCTTGGTGTTCAAAACAGTTAAACTAGGCTAGCAGTGTTATTAAAAGTCTTATTGAACATTAATAAAACCTCCCAGGAAAACTTTCAGGGAATCATTGTAAAACGTTCTCAGAACTTCCCTGCAACCAAAAAATAAATGTTCTCAGAATGTTTTTAAAAAAAGGTCAGTTTCACTGGTCAGGAAACTTAGGCTTTTGTTCCCAGAACCAATGGGAAATCAAAAACATATGTTCCCACAACTTCCAAAGAACCTCTATTGCTCTGCTATTGTTCTGGGAAGCAGGAGGGAAGGCCGATGACATCGGTACGCATCCTTGTTTTTATATATATATATGCCATTTTGCAGACGCTTTTATCCAAAGCGACTTACAGTCATGTGTGCATACATTCTATGTATGGGTGGTCCCGGGAATCGAACCCACTACCCTGGCGTTACAAGCGCCATGCTCTACCAACTGAGCTACAGAAGGACCACCATCCATCAGACTAACCCCTTGAATTGCCAACTCCTTGAATTTTGGCATTTGTGTAAAAAAATAAATATATATATATATACCCTGAAGGGTTTGTACCTTGTGTTGCATGTGTACTTAGAATATTGTTTAAAAAAATAGCTGGAGTGGGTCATTAATGTTCTAACCACAACATGATTGTGCGTGTGTGTGTGTTGTGTGACTTGATTGACAACAGGGGATACTTTGCGCAGCATGGGCGTCGCTACACCGCCGTAATCCCGACTAACGTGTATGGTCCCTATGACAACTTCAACTTTGAAAATGGTCACGTGCTCTCAGCGCTCATGCATAAGACATATGCTGCTAAAAGTAAGTAACACACACACACACACACACACACACACACACACACACACACACACACACACACACACACACACACACACACACACACACACACACACACACACACACACACACACACACACACACACACACACACACACACACACAGAGGACACCTACAGCAGCGGATGTCACAGGAAGACCAAAAAGATCATCAAGTACATCCATCAAGTACATCAACCACCTGAGCCACTGCCTGTTCACCCCGTTATCATCCAGAAGGCGAGGTCAGTACAGGTGCATCAAAGCTGGGACTCAGAGACTGGAAAACAGCTTCTATCTCAAGGCCATCAGACTGTTAAACAGCCATCACTAACATAGAGAGGCTGTTGCCTACATACAGACTCAAATCACTGGCCACTTTAATAAATGGATTTGATAAAGGTATCACTAGTCACTTTAAATAACACCACTTTAATAATGTCTACATATCCTCCATTACTCATCTCATATGTATATACTGTACTATACCATCTACTGCATCTTGCCTATGCCGCACCGCCATCGCTCATCCAGATATTTATATGTACATATTCTTATTCATCCCTTTACATTTGTGTGTATAAGGAAGTTGTTGTGAATTTATTTGCTTTATCTTGGCTATGTCGCAGATGAAAATGAGAACTTGTCCTCAACTAGCCTTCCTGGTTAAATAAAGGTGAAAGAAAAAAGAAAAAAACATACTGCACTGTCAGAACTAGAAGCACAAGCATTTCACTACACTCGCATTAACATCTGCTTACCATGTGTAGACCAATACAATTAGATTTGATTTGACATACACACACACAGACAGATACAAACACATACTCCTTTCTACTCTCCTTCTAACAGAGGAGGGAACCCCACTACAGGTGTGGGGCTCCGGAACACCCAGGAGACAATTCATCTACTCTCTGGTATGTTTAGTGAATTACTCTGTGTGTGTGTGTGTGTGTGTGTGTGTGTGTGTGTGTGTGTGTGTGTGTGTGTGTGTGTGTGTGTGTGTGTGTGTGTGTGTGTGTGTGTGTGTGTGTGTGTGTGTGTGTGTGTGTGTGTGTGTGTGCGTGTGCGTGTGTGCATGTGTCAGATATGTGTGTGTGTGTACATTAAATCTGTGTGCGTGTTTTCTCAGGATGTTGCACGTCTGTTCCTCTGGGTGCTGCGGGAGTATGATGAGATTGACCCCATCATTCTCTCTGGTGAGTCCAACACTGTGTGTGTGTGTGTGTGTGTGTGTGTGTGTGTGTGTGTGTGTGTGTGTGCGTGCGTGCGTGCGTGCGTGCGTGCGTGCGTGCGTGCGTGCGTGTACCATATGTAACTGGACCAAGCTCCTTTGTCACTTGTTTCTCACAGTGGGGGAGGAGGAGGAGCTCCCCATCAAGGACGCCGTAGAGATGATTGCAGATGCCCTGGACTTCAAAGGTCAAATAGTTGTATCCTTCCACAGGTTGCGTACGCCTGATAGAATTTGCTCCTAGGCACAGATCTAGGATCAGCGTATCTTCCACAATTCCTTACCTTAACCATTATTCAAATTTGACCTTAGATCTGTGTCTAGAACCAATCTAGTAGAATCCTTAGTACAACACCAGCAACCATATCTAAAGGTTCATTACACCTGTTGGACTGAAAGACGTACAGATGTAGTACATTAAATGCCCACTTGGACTAGCTGTGCCCCATATCCGTTGCACTGTAACTATGTCATCTCCCTGTGCTTTGCCTTCTGTGGCCCTTGACCTATGACATCAGTTCGACACCAGCAAGTCAGACGGTCAGATGAAGAAGACGGCCAGCAACGCCAAGCTGCGACGCTACCTCCCTGACTTCACGTTCACGCCGCTCTCTGAAGGTCAGAGATCCAAATATTGAGGGTTGTATTTCCTGTCCAGAAAACAACTCAATATTGTATTTGGAATTAGTTGCCTTGTAAATAACACAGACGCATTACAGCATGATATTTGATGCCTATCTTGTTATTGGTCGTTTTATGATTATGATGAAAGTAACGTTCACAGTGATTAAACCACTCTTCCAAAATGCACAGTATCCATAGATGACTGACTGTGTCTCTCCTCCCCTACAGGTATCAAGAAGACCTGTGATTGGTTCGTGAACAATTACGACATAGCCCGAACATGAAGACCAATGAAGGTCGAGACGTGAATATTGTTTAATGAAAAAGATCAGGGCTACATCCCAATACTATTACTGTGCCTTCCAAGTCTTGTGTCCTTGTCTTCATGCCAACTGATTAGTGAAAGTTCTGGATAGGTTTCACCATGTGGCCGGTTAAGTTCTGTCAGATCAGTAGACATGAAGTAAAGGCACACAGGACTCTTCTGCACTCACAATACCCCACCTTGTTGTTCTCCCCAGAACTGTCTGGCAACCATTTTGGATCCTTTCTCCTCTATTTGCACCGTTGATATCAGGGATTGACATTGAGGTTTTAAAAGCTCTTGCCCACTGGACAGCAGTTCTTTTGTTGTTGGTTGCCTGGTGATTACTGTCACTTGACAGAACATTTTAAAGTAATTGTTTACAAGCAAAATGGTCACAGGGATACTTTGAGATTTTGGCAATGAGGCCCATTATCTACTTCCCCAGAGGCTGTTGAACTCCTGGATACCATTTGTATGTCTCTTTGTCCAGTATGAAGGAACTTAGAGGTCATTTTGTGAGCCAATGCTAACTAGTGTTAGCACAATGACTGGAAGTCTATGGGTATCTGCTAGCATGCTATGAAGTAGAAAAATCTGTTTGAATGCGTAACTTTTGCAGCGCATGAGACCCTTCTACAACCTGGTTGTAAGCATACCGGCTCTGGGAGACTAAGATATAGACGCACAGCTCACAATCGAGAGCAATAGGATATAGTATTGGTATATAGTCTGGCGCTCTGCTCACCCTGACCAATAGTTATACTTCCTGGACCAAAAAAATGTAAGTGTAGCCCCTATGTTAGGCTACTGAAATTCAGTTTTGAAAAATCCCCTGCCTAATGGGGCAACCACAGAGCAGGTTCAACTTGTCCATCTTTCACTTAAACAATGGGGAGGAACCAGATAAATCCCCTGGGGAAACCTCAGAACAGGTTCAACTTGCCCGACTGCTCAGTTCATTTGCTCCAAGCAATAGGGCAACCCTTAAGGTCAATCCCTGATTATGTCCTCCATTACATGTCCTTCCCTGATGGTGTCTGAACTGGTCCAGCCACCTGATCCCCTACAGTATGACTACCAGTTACTATGAGCAATACTGCAGTCATGTGTTTACACTCAAATACATCACATTATTTTCATTTTAATATCTAACATATATAGTTGAAGTGTATAATCTATTTGTGATTGAATATTGACAAAAATATGGATTTTTTCTTGATGTAAGAATGAGGTGTCAGTCATTGAGAGTGATGCTGTGTGACATGTTCTCACTACAAAACAACAAGTATAAGCCTACAGTAAAGTAGCCTGGATCTAAACATTGGAGCCAACTGTTTCTCATCATTCACTGGCCTCGGTCCACACTGCAGATCATAATACTGGTTTGTGTTAAAAGATTGTGATTTATCTGGGATGAACATATCAGAAACTAATATAAAGTCAACTTCCTGAAGAATCTTGAGAATTAGGACATCACTGTCGCTCCACCTCACTGTAAAAAAATAAAATCAATACATTGTAGAAACAGGACAGGAAGAAGCAGGTTTTTAGGGGTCAAACGACAGTTTCAAATGTCAACAAAGTTTGATGATAACACTGAGGAAGCCAAGATCATTTGGGATCTGCCAGTAATCGCTCCATTAATAAACGGTCAGATGTGCCATCAGTATATTTGACTCTACTTGGCACATCAAGTCATTTTCCTCAGGAGAGGAAGGTGTAACATTAATATGCCTACAACTGTCATGTCATGCTGAATAAGGATGAATGACTTCTGCTTGACATGGTTTCTCTACTACACAACCACTTCTCCATGGCATGAAGTAGTACAGGCCAACAGTACTGTCATTGAAGTGCACACTACTCTTATCCAAGTACATACACAACAGTTGCTGCAAAGTAGATTTCCAATGAATCCACTGAATAGCACAGTAGACCTCTGGCAGAACCTCAAAGAATATTAGTGTGTCTTCATTGAAAAGCCTTAAGATGTATGACATCATTGTCCAGTGTTCTGCTTCTAATTATGCAAACCAACCAGAAACATGACATGGAGACCAGCCATGGCAACAGCAGGGTTTTTATTACAAATTAAAATAAACAAAAAAGACAACTCTAAAATGAAGAAATAGAGGCCTGGGGAGATCGTACAAAATAACCGACACTTGTCTTGTTGAATCCAGTGGGTTGTGGTGGGAGATGAGTCAGCAGGCAAGATCTACACGGAATGTTTTCGTTGATACCTTCACATCTGCGTAATTCATTGATAAACCTACATCTTGTAAGAGTAAGTTGTTTAACCTGAAAGGACTGCCACAGGTACAGTTGACTTCAAACCATTTCTAGAGACAGACATTGAGGCTAGTTTACACACCGCATCTCAAATCAGTTGCGTAACACTTTTCTTTCTACCTTATTCCACTCTCTTCCTCTTCCAAGGACCCTGTTCTATCCTTCTCCTCCCGCTGATCAATCAATGAGGACTTTGCACTCATGCTCTTCCTCTCCTATTCATCTCCTCCTCCCTCCCTAGGTCGTGTTCATTAGGTACCAAAGGGACTGAAAGGGGAACTTGGACATTTTAAAACGCATGCCCTAATGAACACGAGCCCGGTTTACTCTGTGAGGTAGAAGTGCATCTTGTCGTTGACGTTCTTCCTCTCGGGGTTGAGGCGTTTGAGGATCTGGGCCAGGACGTTGACCGTCTGCTCGCTGCTCAGGCCAGTCCTCTTGGTCTGGAACTTCTTCAGCAGGTCCTTGGTGGTCATGGGCTTCCGGATCAGGTAGCGACGCACCGCCTCCTCTGTCAGCTGAACGTCACTGTGGAGAGGCAGGATGGAGAGTGGGACAAAACACCAGGGGGAGGGTGTGTGGTGGAAGGGGGGAGAGAATAAGAAGAAAGACCGTGCGTGTGGGAGAGGACAGAGAAAAGAGGGAGAGACAGAACGAGAGTGTGTGTGAGCTAGATGGGGTAAGGGTGAGAAAAGTGAACAAACAGGAGAGATTGAAGAGGAATATACCTGGAACTGGGGGTTGATTTGCCTGAGGGGGGCTGTGGCGTGCTCTTCCCTGAGGGGGCAGGACTCTGGGTGGTGACAGCCGTACTGCTGGACTCCATCTTCAGCCTCTTGGCAGCTGGAGACTCAGAGCTACCACCCACCACCTGTCTCTTACCTGTGAGGGGAGGGAGCAGGGTGATGGACGCAGTTGTAACAACCCTTTATTGTTCAATCAAGAAGAGTTAGCATGTAGTGCTGAGGTCACACATAGCCTTAAGGTGCCACAAACAAAATAAGACTTTCAGATCCTGTGAAAATGTAAATATAAATGAAAACATTACAAATATAAAAATACATTTCCCATCTGTGAATATGTGTGTGAGTGCATGCGTGTGTGTGTACCTTGCTCCAGTTTGCTAGCGGCGGCTCGGAGTGTGTTGGAGGTGGAGGCGGAGTCTATGGACGGTGTTCCAGGGCGACTGCCAGTCCTGGAGCTGCCTCCAGAGCCACGCCCACCACCGCGCTTAGGAGGAGTACGCTTCTTCTGGGGAGGGGCGGGGGTAGTGAGGAAATGGAGAACGTTAAGAGTGGTAGTCAAGAGCAAAGTCCACGAGAGCCACTCTCAACCTGTCAGGACCCAGACCAAGAAAGACCCAGTGTTTGCAGACCATTATCACACCAACACCAGTTGAAATGTGGAATACCAAGAGAGTCAGACCAACACCAACCACATCAAAGGGTTAAAAAGGCCTGTTTTTGTGCCCACACTGCTGCCACACTAGGGAAGCAAGATACCCTGGAAATTGTGTGTTGTGTCACCCCTTTTGTGCCACATAGAAACTACAAAATATGGTATCAGGTTCATCAACTACCAGAATCTTGTTCAAGACTTTTAGAAAAGCCCCAGATCAAGAACACGATATCAAGTCTCCATCTCTGCAAGAAAGACAGGGAAATGGGGTTGACATTGAACAGTGGTACTACAAAAGGGACCACACACAAACTAACACTCTCACACACACACACACACACACACACCACCATGAAGAGAGCGGAGGCTGCCTCTCCATCGATGTCGCTGTCCTCCGAAGTGTCCGACTCACCGCTGCTGTCTGAAACACACACACAATATTATCACATCATAGCCCCCTTCAACAAAAACACACAACATTATCACATCATAGCCCCATTCAACAAAAACACACAACATTATCACATCATAGCCCCATTCAACAAAAACACACAACATTATCACATCATAGCCCCCTTCAACAAAAACACACAACATTATCACATCATAGCCCCCTTCAACAAAAACACACAACATTATCACATCATAGCCCCTTCAACAAAAACACACAACATTATCACATCATAGCCCCCTTCAACAAAAACACACAACATTATCACATCATAGCCCCCTTCAACAAAAACACACAACATTATCACATCATAGCCCCCTTCAACAAAAACACAATATTATCACATCATAGCCCCTTCAACAAAAACACACAACATTATCACATCATAGCCCCTTCAACAAAAACACACAACATTATCACATCATAGCCCCCTTCAACAAAAACACACAACATTATCACATCATAGCCCCATTCAACAAAAACACACAACATTATCACATCATAGCCCCATTCAACAAAAACACACAACATTATCACATCATAGCCCCCTTCAACAAAAACACACAACATTATCACATCATAGCCCCCTTCAACAAAAACACACAACATTATCACATCATAGCCCCCTTCAACAAAAACACACAACATTATCACATCATAGCCCCTTCAACAAAAACACACAACATTATCACATCATAGCCCCCTTCAACAAAAACACACAACATTATCACATCATAGCCCCTTCAACAAAAACACACAACATTATCACATCATAGCCCCCTTCAACAAAAACACACAACATTATCACATCATAGCCCCCTTCAACAAAAACACACAACATTATCACATCATAGCCCCCTTCAACAAAAACACACAACATTATCACATCATAGCCCCATTCAACAAAAACACACAACATTATCACATCATAGCCCCATTCAACAAAAACACACAACATTATCACATCATAGCCCCCTTCAACAAAAACACACAACATTATCACATCATAGCCCCTTCAACAAAAACACACAACATTATCACATTATAGCCCCTTCAACAAAAACACACAACATTATCACATCATAGCCCCCTTCAACAAAAACCCACAATATTATCACATCATAGCCCCCTTCAACAAACACACAACATTATCACATCATAGCCCCCTTCAACAAAAACACACAACATTATCACATCATAGCCCCATTCAACAAAAACACACAATATTATCACATCATAGCCCCATTCAACAAAAACACACAACATTATCACATCATAGCCACCTTCAACAAAAACACACAACATTATCACATCATAGCCCCCTTCAACAAAAACACACAACATTATCACATCATAGCCCCCTTCAACAAAAACACACAATATTATCACATCATAGCCCCCTTCAACAAAAACCCAGTATATTTCCGTGGGTTCAAGTCTTGCCACTTCCTGTGATACCTGATCAGTAAAGATTCTAAAGAAGAAGAAAAACTGCTACCTCTCTTCTTCTTCGTCTGGACTGGGGTCTTCTTCCCTTCCTCTTCCTCCTCCTCCTCTTTCCCCTCTTCCTCGTTCGGTTTCTCCTCCTCGCTCTCTTCCTCACTCTCCGATGCCTCGTCGATTCCTGTGAACAGAGTTAAAGTTCTTAGAATTCACACACATGAACACGTATGGTTTCCATGGGGGTGCCCTCTGACCTTTGGGAACAGCCTCTTTATTGGACTTGGCCTTCTCTTCGCCGACCTCTTCCTCTGAACTGCAGGAACAAGGGAGTAAGGAGCGAGAGAGCGAGAAAGGGATGAAAGAGAAACAGATGTGAGAAAATAAATGAGGTTGCAGGAAGTGTGTGTATGGCTCTACAAGTGTCTCTGGTGAGTGGCCATACAGCTGTCAATAGAAGTACAGTGCATTCTGAAAGTATTCAGACCCTTTACTCAGTCCTTTGTTGAAGCACCTTTGGCAGCGATTACAGCCTCAAGTCTTCTTGGGTATGATGCTACAACACTTGTATTTGAGGAGTTTCCGATTCTTCTCTGCAGATTCTCTCAAGCTCTGTCAGGTTAGATGCGGAGAGTAGCTTCACAGCTATTTGCAGGTCTCTCCAGAGATGTTCGATCAGGTTCACGTCTGGGCTCTGGCTGGGCCACTCAAGGACATTCAGAGACTTGTCCTGAAGCCACTCCTGTGTTGTCTTGGCTCTGTGCTTAGGGTCGTTGTCCTGTTGGAAGTTGAACCGTCACACCAGTCTGAGGTCCTGAAGCCACTCCTGTGTTGTCTTGGCTCTGTACTTAGGGTCGTTGTCCTGATGGAAGTTGAACCGTCACACCAGTCTGAGGTCCTGAAGCCACTCCTGTGTTGTCTTGGCTCTGTACTTAGGGTCGTTGTCCTGTTGGAAGTTGAACCGTCACACCAGTCTGAGGTCCTGAAGCCACTCCTGTGTTGTCTTGGCTCTGTACTTAGGGTCGTTGTCCTGTTGGAAGTTGAACCGTCACACCAGTCTGAGGTCCTGAGTGCTCTGGAGCAGGTTTTCATCAAGGATCTCTCTGTGCTCAGGTCCTCTTTCCCTCGATACAGACTAGTCTCACAGTCTCTGCCGCTGAAACACATCCCCCACCGCATGATGCTGCCACCACCATGCTTCACCGTAGGGATGATGCCAGGTTTCCTCCAGACATGATGCTGCCACCACCATGCTTCACCGTAGGGATGATGCCAGGTTTCCTCCAGACATGATGCTGCCACCACCATGCTTCACCGTAGGGATGATGCCAGGTTTCCTCCAGATGTGATGCTTGGCATTTAAAGAGTTCAATCTTGGTTTCACCAGACCAGAGAATATTGTTTCTCATGGTCTGGGATTCCTTTAGGTGCCTTTTAGCAAACTCCAGAGGAACTCAAAAGCTCTTTCAGAGTGACCATCGAGTTCGTAGTCAACTCCCTGACCTAGGTCCGCTCAGTTTGGCAGGGCGTCCAGCTCTAGGAAGAGTCTTGGTAGTTCCAAACTTCTTCCATTTAAGAATGATGGAAGTCACTGTGTTCTTGGGAACATTCAATGCTGCATAAATGTTCTTGGGAAACATTTTTGGTACCCTTCCCCAGATCTGTGCCTCCACACAATCCTGTCTCAAAGTTCTACGGACAATTCCTTCAACCTCATGGCTTGGTTTTTGCTCTGACATGCACTGTCAACTGTGAGACCTTATATAGACAGGTGTGTGCCTTTCCAAATCATGTTGAATCAATTGAATTTCCCACAGGTGGACTCCAATCAAGTTGTAGAAACACCTTAAGGATGAACATCTCTGGAGACCTGAAAACGGCTGTGAAGCGACGCTTCCCATCTAACCTGACAGAGCTTGAAGGGCCCCTGAGTGGCACACCGGTGTAAGGCACTGCATTTGTATGCTAGACACATTACTACAGACCCTGGTTCGATTCCAGGCTGTTTCACAACCGGCCGTGATTGGGAGTCCCATAGGGCGGCGCACAATCGGCCCAGCGTCGTCCGGGTTTGGCCGGAGTAGGCCGTCATTCTAAATAAGAATTTTTTCTTAACTGACTGTCCTGGTTTTAAATAAAAGGTTAAAATAATGATAAATGGAAACAGGATGCACCTGAGCTCAATTTAGAATTTCATAGCAAAGGGTCTGAATACTAAGTATTTCAGTTTTCATATTTAATAATTTTGCAAACATTTCTTTAAAAAAACTTTATAGGTTTATAGGGTATTGTCTGTAGACTGTTGAGGATTTAAAAAATGTATTTAATCAATTTTAGAATAAGGTTGTAACATAACAAAATGTGGGAAAAGTAAAAGGGTCGGAATACTTTCTGAATGCACTCTGTGTGTGTGTGTGTGTGTGTGTATCTGTGAGTCTGTGTGTGTGTGTGTGTGTGTGTGTGTGTGTGTGTGTGTGTGTGTGTGTGTGTGTGTGTGTGTGTGTGTGTGTGTGTGTGTGTGTGTGTGTGTGTGTGTGTGTGTGTGTGTTTATCTGAGTCTGTATGTGTGTATCTGTATATTTATCTGAGTCTGTGTGTGTGTGTGTGTGTATCTGTGAGTGTGTGTGTATCTGTGAGTGTATCTGAGAGTCTGTGTGTGTGTGTGTGTGTATCTGCACGTCTGTGTGTGTGTGTGTGTGTGTGTGTGTGTGTGTGTGTGTGTGTGTGTGTGTGTGTGTGTGTGTGTGTGTGTGTGTGTGTGTGTGTGTGTGTATCTGCGAGTCTGTGTGTGTGTGTGTGTGTGTATCTGCGAGTCTGTCTGTGTGTGTGTGTGTGTGTGTGTATCTGTGAGTCTGTGTGTGTGTGTGTGTGTATCTGTGGGTCTGTGTGTGTGTGTATCTGTGGGTCTGTGTGTGTGTGTATCTGTATGTTTATCTGTGAGTCTGTGTGTGTGTGTGTGTATCTTTGGGTCTGTGTGTGTGTGTGTCACCTGCTCTCATCTGACATGTAGTCGACTTCCAGGCCCTCAAAGTCTCCATCGTCACTGTCCTCATTAGCCTCGCTGTCACTGCCCCTCTTCTTCTTCTTCTTCTTCCCTTCCCCTTCCCCTTCACATCCCCCTCTTTCTTCTTGGGCTTGCTGTCTCCATCTGACAGAAGAGGGGAGAGAAAGAGAGGAACGTAAGAGAGAGATGCACCTTCTAACAATTCAACAGTTGAACATGTAAAATGTACTTATTTGTTGGACATTGAGATGCGTCTTCAGCTAACAGACACGTGGTTCATACACACTGTATACTAGTGATGAGCACCGACATGGATAATCCACGTTGAAATCGGTTGCATTTTTTCCTGTTAAATATCAATATCATATCACAATATCAGAAACACTTTGCTGTACATGTTGTTTACCCAAATTATAATGTAAAATATTTGTAAAAAAATAATAAAATACATTGCATCTGTGTTCATTTCTTGTGTGTGGATCTCTGTGAAGTCCAGACAACTAAGGGGTCTGTGGTGATTTTCACCATTTGTTTGGATTCCTCACGTCTTAATCATTGTTAAGAAGAAGTTTGGTTCATATCGGATGTTAGGAACTATATTTATTGAATATTATATAAATCCTATCAATTTAAATGGCCAATTTGGGTGCAATCAACACGCTTTCAATTTGAGTTCTAATTGTCTTTCAGAAAAATAACGTTCAAGAAATGCTAATCTGATCTGTTTCTAACTGCAGATACCATTTCAGATCAATCTGATTGGTGGGTGTCCAAAACTTTTCTTGTGCTTTTTGAGGTTGAATGACTCCCATGCCCCTTTTTACTCTGCTTTCATTCTCATCATTACTGGGCTCTCCCTCCCTCCATCCCTCTCACCTCCCTTTCATCCTTCTCTCCTCCCTCCCTCCCTCTCTCCATCCTTCTCTCCTCCCTCCCTCCATCCTTCTCTCCTCCCTCCCTCCATCCTTCTCTCCTCCCTCCCTCCATCCTTCTCTCCTCCCTCCCTCCATCCTTCTCTCCTCCCTCCCTCCATCCTTCTCTCCTCCCTCCATCCTTCTCCTCCTCTCCCTCCATCCTTCTCTCCTCCCTCCCTCCATCCTTCTCTCCTCCCATCCTTCTCTCCTCCCTCCCTCCATCCTTCTCTCCTCCCTCCCTCCATCCTTCTCTCCTCCCTCCCTCCATCCTTCTCTCCCCCTCCTTCCATCCTTCTCTCCCCCTCCTTCCATCCTTCTCTACTCCCTCCCTCCATTCATCCTCCCTCCCATCCTCTCTTCCATCCTTCTCTCCACAGAAGCTGCTGTCACTTTCCTCTACTCCATCTCAGTTGACCTTTCTGCGACTCCTCACATCCCATCTCCTCGCCTCGTTCTCAACTGTATTGGAGAAGGTAAAGACGAGAGGATGCAACGAATCGAGGAAAGATGAAATCGCACGCCACTGTTGCTCATCACTGCTCAGCTCTCCTCTCTCCTCACCTTCGTCCATCTCTCCTCACCTTCTCCTCCACTGCTGTCGCTCTCATCACTGCTCAGCTCTCCTCTCTCCTCACCTTCGTCCATCTCTCCTCACCTTCTCCTCCACTGCTGTCGCTCTCATCACTGCTCAGCTCTCCTCTCTCCTCACCTTCGTCCATCTCTCCTCACCTTCTCCTCCACTGCTGTCGCTCTCATCACTGCTCAGCTCTCCTCTCTCCTCACCTTCGTCCATCTCTCCTCACCTTCTCCTCCACTGCTGTCGCTCTCATCACTGCTCAGCTCCTGCAATCCGTTTTGTCACCAAAGCTCCATATACTACCCACCATTGCGACCTGTACGCTCTCGTTGGCTGGCCCTCGCTTCATACTCGTCGCCAAACCCACTGGCTCCATGTCATCTACAAGACCCTGCTAGGTAAAGTCCCCCTTATCTCAGCTCGCTGGTCACCATAGCATCTCCCACCTGTAGCACACGCTCCAGCGGGTATATCTCTCTAGTCACCCCCAAAACCAATTCTTTCTTTGGCCGCCTCTCCTTCCAGTTCTCTGCTGCCAATGACTGGAACGAACTATAAAAATCTCTGAAACTGGAAACACTTATCTCCCTCACTAGCTTTAAGCACCAACTGTCAGAGCAGCACACAGATTACTGCACCTGTACATAGCCCACCTATAATTTAGCCCAAACAACTACCTCTTTCCCTACTGTATTTAATATATTTATTTATTTTGCTCCTTTGCACCCCATTATTTTTATTTCTACTTTGCACATTCTTCCATTGCAAAACTACCATTCCAGTGTTTTACTTGCTATATTGTATTTACCTCCTCACCTGATTTGCTCACATCGTATATAGACTTGTTTATACTGTATTATTGACTGTATGTTTGTTTTACTCCATGTGTAACTCTGTGTCGTTGTATCTGTCGAACTGCTTTGCTTTATCTTGGCCAGGTCGCAATTGTAAATGAGAACTTGTTCTCAACTTGCCTACCTGGTTAAATAAAGGTGAAAAAAACACAAGAAAAACCTTCTCCTCCACTGCTGTCGCTCTCATCACTGTTCAGCTCACTTCTCTCCTCACCTTCTCCTCCACTGCTGTCTCTCTCATCACTGCTCAGCTCTCTTCAACTTCTCCACTGCTGTCTCTCTCATCACTGCTCAGCTCTCTTCTCTCCTCACCTTCTCCTCCACTGCTGTCTCGCTCATCACTGCTCAACTCTCTTCTCTTCTTCTCCTCCACTGCTGTCTCTCTCATCACTGCTCAACTCTCTTCTCTTCTCACCTTCTCCTCCACTGCTGTCTCTCTCATCACTGCTCAACTCTCTTCTCTTCTCTCCTTACCTTCTCCTCCACTGCTGTCTCTCTCATCACTGCTCAACTCTCTTCTCTTCTCTCCTCACCTTCTCCTCCACTGCTGTCTCGCTCATCACTGCTCAACTCTCTTCTCTTCTCACCTTCTCCTCCACTGCTGTCTCTCTCATCACTGCTCAACTCTCTTCTCTTCTCACCTTCTCCTCCTCTGCTGTCTCTCTCATCACTGCTCAACTCTCTTCTCTTCTCTCCTTACCTTCTCCTCCACTGCTGTCTCTCTCATCACTGCTCAACTCTCTTCTCTTCTCTTCTTACCTTCTCCTCCACTGCTGTCTCTCTCATCACTGCTCAACTCTCTTCTCTTCTTACCTTCTCCTCCACTGCTGTCTCGCTCATCACTGCTCAACTCTCTTCTCTTCTCACCTTCTCCTCCACTGCTGTCTCTCTCATCACTGCTCAACTCTCTTCTCACCTTCTCCTCCACAGCTGTCTCTCTCATCACTGCTCAACTCTCTTCTCTTCTCTCCTTACCTTCTCCTCCACTGCTGTCTCTCTCATCACTGCTCAACTCTCTTCTCTTCTCTTCTTACCTTCTCCTCCACTGCTGTCTCTCTCATCACTGCTCAACTCTCTTCTCTCCTCACCTTACCTTCTCCTCCACTGCTGTCTCGCTCATCACTGCTCAACTCTCTTCTCTTCTCTTCTCACCTTCTCCTCCACTGCTGTCTCTCTCATCACTGCTCAACTCTCTTCTCTTCTCTCCTTACCTTCTCCTCCACTGCTGTCTCTCTCATCACTGCTCAACTCTCTTCTCTTCTTACCTTCTCCTCCACTGCTGTCTCTCTCATCACTGCTCAACTCTCTTCTCTCCTCACCTTCTCCTCCTCCGCTGCTGTCGCTCTCATCACTGTTCAACTCTCTTCTCTTCTCTCCTTACCTTCTCCTCCACTGCTGTCTCTCTCATCACTGCTCAACTCTCTTCTCTTCTCTCCTCACCTTCTCCTCCACTGCCGTCTCTCTCATCACTGCTCAACTCTTCTCATCTCTCCTCACCTTCTCCTCCGCTGCTGTCGCTCTCATCACTGCTCAGCTCCAGGTCATCCTCCAGGTCATGGATGCGCAGGTCCCCTCCTCTTCCTCCCTTCTTCTTTTTCTTCTTCCCCCCCTTCTCGCCTTCCTCGTCGTCATCGTCCGGCCCTCTCTCCTGCTCCCGCAGGCGCCTCTGGAGCATGATGCTGAAGTGGTTCACCACCTTGTTCCTCCTGAGAGGGGGGGAGGGGAAGTAGTGTGTACCCCAGTACGTTCCCCACATCTACCCCCTAGTGTTTTTACCTGAGGGTGAATTTGCACCCCCATCTTTATTCTTCCCCTCAGTATTTCCCCTTCTCCTCTCTCTCCCTCCACTTCACCCTCTCCTCACCTGCCCCACTCCTCCTCTGCCTCCTCGGCGGTCAGCGTGCGGTGTTTGGCCTGGGGCACGAAGTTGTACCAACCGTTGACGGGGAAGGCCTCAAAGGCCCCGTCGGGACACTGGGTAAAGATGTAGTAGGACGCATTCTCCGTTATGCCCCCTTTCTTCGTTCCCTTGAACCTGAAACAGAGAGAAACATGTTGATAATAAAGGATAGTTCAGGCTATATGGGAGTTCCTCCTTGCCCTCGGATCGACAGAGAGACAAAGGATGGCTTGGTAAGTATTTGTGAGAGAACCAGAGCTAAGTAAAGGTAAGATCAAGGCCTGTGTGGAGCCTACCTCTTCCCTGCCTTGCCGTTGACCTTGAGGATCCAGGGTTGGTCCTCCACCTTGAACTCCCTGGTGACTATTCCAAACTTCTTCCTGCGTGCCTCCTCCCTCTGCTTCTTCCCAAACTCACTGCCTGCCGCCCCCTCCTCAGTCTCCTCCACACCATACATCCTCCTGTTACTCATGTCCCGCTCCATACGAGCCTGGGGGGAAGGGGAAAGGAGGGAGGAGAGAAGACAGAGCGTGAGACGGATGGGACAACGGGAGCAGAGTAGGGAGATGAAGTGTAGAAGGTAATATAAATAATAGAAGGGGAGGAGAGGAAGGTAGAGCGAGAGACGGGGAGGGAGAGAGAGACGGGGAGGGGGGGAGAGAGAGGGGGGGAGAGAGACGGGGGGAGAGAGAGACGGGGGGAGACGGGGAGGGGTAGAGAGAGACGGGGGGGGGGGAGACGGGGAGGGGGAGAGAGAGACAGGGGGGAGAGAGAGACGGGGAGGGGGAGAGAGAGAGGCGGGGAGGGGGAGAGAGAGAGGCGGGGAGGGGGAGAGAGAGAGACGGGGAGGGGGAGAGAGAGAGACGGGGGGGGGGGAGACGGGGAGAGGGAGAGACGGGAAGGGGGGAGAGAGACGGGGAGGGGGGAGAGAGACGGGGAGGGGGGAGAGAGACGGGGAGGGGGGGAGAGAGACGGGGAGGGGGGAGAGAGACGGGGAGGGGGAGAGAGACGGGGGAGGGGGAGAGAGACGGGGAGGGGGGGGAGAGAGACGGGGAGGGGGGAGAGAGACGGGGAGGGGGAGAGAGACGGGGAGGGGGGGAGAGACGGGGAGAGAGAGACGGGGACGGGGGGAGAGACGGGAGGGAGAGAGAGAGACGGGGAGGGAGAGAGAGAGAGACGGGGAGGGAGAGAGAGACGGGGAGGGAGAGAGAGAGACGGGGAGGGAGAGAGAGAGACGGGGAGGGAGAGAGAGAGACGGGGAGGGAGAGAGAGAGACGTTGGAGTTCCGGTTGGAGCGAGTGGTCGCATCTGCACGTCGCTCCAACGGGTAGTATAACTTTTTCATTATATCACAACGGTTTGATTTGTCTTATCTTAGCAATTTCTTCTCAGCTAGCTACATAGCCGTCTTTGTATCAAAGATAATTGCGTAATTATCGTATTTCGCCGTCCTAACGTAGTCTTCACTAGCCAGCTAGCTAACGTCCACTGATTAGCTGCACTGGAGAAACTGTTACACTCAACTGAACGACTTGATTAGTTTAGTGTTAGCTAGCTACATAGCTGTCTTTGCTGTCTTCGTATCATCGTATCATCGTATCCAAGATAATTGTGTTGTTTAGGTTTAGAGTGTGTAGTCTTAGAGTGATTATCTTAATTTACCGAGGTTAGCTAGCCAGCTATTTGTCGTCCTTAACGTAGGTGACTCTGCTAGCTAGCCAACAGCTAGCCAACGCTAGCCAACGTCTTCTGTATAGAACTCAACTACCCGGTCGCATTCACAGGTTGTATCACATTTTCACTTCATTTTCATTACAGTACAACGGTTTGATTTGTTTGATCGTAGCTAGCTACTTAGCTAGCTACATAGCCGTCTTTGTATCAAAGATAATTGTGTAGTCTAGAGCGATTTTCTAGGTTCGCTAGCCATCTATTGTCGTTCTTTTAACGCAACGTAACGTAAACAACACTGCTAGCTAGCCTGCTAGCCCCGAATAGCAACACTGCAGAAACTATTACACTCAACGGAACGACTTGATTAGTGTAGTGTCAACAACGCAGCCACTGCCAGCTAGCCTACTTCAGCAGTACTGTATCATTTTAATCATTTTAGTCAATAAGATTCTTGCTACGTAGCTTAACTTTCTGAACATTCGAGACGTGTAGTCCACTTGTCATTCAATCTCCTTTGCATTAGCGTAGCCTCTTCTGTAGCCTGTCAACTATGTGTCGGTTTATCCCTGTTCTCTCCTCTCTGCACAGACCATACAAACGCTCCTCACCGCGTGGCCGCGGCCACCCTACTTTGGTGGTCCCAGCGCGCACGACCCACGTGGAGTTCCAGGTCTCCGGTAGCCTCTGGAACTGCCAATCTGCGGTCAACAAGGCAGAGTTCATCTCAGCCTATGCCTCCCTCCAGTCCCTCGACTTCTTGGCCCTGACGGAAACATGGATCACCACAGACAACACTGCTACTCCTACTGCTCTCTCTTCGTCCGCCCACGTGTTCTCGCACACCCCGAGAGCGTCTGGTCAGCGGGGTGGTGGCACCGGGATCCTCATCTCTCCCAAGTGGTCATTCTCTCTTTCTCCCCTTACCCATCTGTCTATCGCCTCCTTTGAATTCCATGCTGTCACAGTTACTAGCCCTTTCAAGCTTAACATCCTTATCATTTATCGCCCTCCAGGTTCCCTCGGAGAGTTCATCAATGAGCTTGATGCCTTGATAAGCTCCTTTCCTGAGGACGGCTCACCTTTCACAGTTCTGGGCGACTTTAACCTCCCCACGTCTACCTTTGACTCTTTCCTCTCTGCCTCCTTCTTTCCACTCCTCTCCTCTTTTGACCTCACCCTCTCACCTTCCCCCCCTACTCACAAGGCAGGCAATACGCTCGACCTCATCTTTACTAGATGCTGTTCTTCCACTAACCTCATTGCAACTCCCCTCCAAGTCTCCGACCACTGCCTTGTATCCTTTTCCCTCTCATCCAACACCTCCCACACTGCCCCTACTCGGATGGTATCGCGCCGTCCCAACCTTCGCTCTCTCCCCCGCTACTCTCTCCTCTTCCATCCTATCATCTCTTCCCTCCGCTCAAACCTTCTCCCACCTATCTCCTGATTCTGCCTCCTCAACCCTCCTCTCCTCCCTCTCTGCATCCCTTGACTCTCTATGTCCCCTATCCTCCAGGCCGGCTCGGTCCTCCCCTCCCGCTCCGTGGCTCGATGACTCATTGCGAGCTCACAGAACAGGGCTCCGGGCAGCCGAGCGGAAATGGAGGAAAACTCGCCTCCCTGCGGACCTGGCATCCTTTCACTCCCTCCTCTCTACATTTTCCTCCTCTGTCTCTGCTGCTAAAGCCACTTTCTACCACGCTAAATTCCAAGCTGCTGCCTCTAACCCTAGGAAGCTCTTTGCCACCTTCTCCTCTCTCCTGAATCCTCCGCCCCCTCCCCCCTCCTCCCTCTCTGCAGATGACTTCGTCAACCATTTTGAAAAGAAGGTCGACGACATCCGATCCTCGTTTGCTAAGTCAAACGACACTGCTGGTTCTGCTCACACTGCCCTACCCTGTGCTCTGACCTCTTTCTCCCTCTCTCTCCAGATGAAATCTCGCGTCTTGTGACGGCCGGCCGCCCAACAACCTGCCCGCTTGACCCTATCCCCTCCTCTCTTCTCCAGACCATTTCCGGAGACCTTCTCCCTTACCTCACCTCGCTCATCAACTCATCCCTGACCGTTGGCTACGTCCCTTCCGTCTTCAAGAGAGCGAGAGTTGCACCCCTTCTGAAAAAACCTACACTCGATCCCTCCGATGTCAACAATTACAGACCAGTATCCCTTCTTTCTTTTCTCTCCAAAACTCTTGAACGTGCTGTCCTTGGCCAGCTCTCCCGCTATCTCTCTCTGAATGACCTTCTTGATCCAAATCAGTCAGGTTTCAAGACTAGTCATTCAACTGAGACTGCTCTCCTCTGTATCACGGAGGCGCTCCGCACTGCTAAAGCTAACTCTCTCTCCTCTGCTCTCATCCTTCTAGATCTATCGGCTGCCTTCGATACTGTGAACCATCAGATCCTCCTCTCCACCCTCTCCGAGTTGGGCATCTCCGGCGCGGCCCACGCTTGGATTGCGTCCTACCTGACAGGTCGCTCCTACCAGGTGGCGTGGCGAGAATCTGTCTCCTCACCACGCGCTCTCACCACTGGTGTCCCCCAGGGCTCTGTTCTTGGCCCTCTCCTATTCTCGCTATACACCAAGTCACTTGGCTCTGTCATAACCTCACATGGTCTCTCTTATCATTGCTATGCAGACGACACACAATTAATCTTCTCCTTTCCCCCTTCTGATGACCAGGTGGCGAATCGCATCTCTGCATGTCTGGCAGACATATCAGTGTGGATGACGGATCACCACCTCAAGCTGAACCTCGGCAAGACGGAGCTACTCTTCCTCCCGGGGAAGGACTGCCCGTTCCATGATCTCGCCATCACGGTTGACAACTCCATTGTGTCCTCCTCCCAGAGCGCCAAGAACCTTGGCGTGATCCTGGACAACACCCTGTCGTTCTCAACTAACATCAAGGCGGTGGCCCGTTCCTGTAGGTTCATGCTCTACAACATCCGCAGAGTACGACCCTGCCTCACACAGGAAGCGGCGCAGGTCCTAATCCAGGCACTTGTCATCTCCCGTCTGGATTACTGCAACTCGCTGTTGGCTGGGCTCCCTGCCTGTGCCATTAAACCCCTTCAACTCATCCAGAACGCCGCAGCCCGTCTGGTGTTCAACCTTCCCAAGTTCTCTCACGTCACCCCGCTCCTCCGTTCTCTCCACTGGCTTCCAGTTGAAGCTCGCATCCGCTACAAGACCATGGTGCTTGCCTACGGAGCTGTGAGGGGAACGGCACCTCAGTACCTCCAGGCTCTGATCAGGCCCTACACCCAAACAAGGGCACTGCGTTCATCCACCTCTGGCCTGCTCGCCTCCCTACCACTGAGGAAGTACAGCTCCCGCTCAGCCCAGTCAAAACTGTTCGCTGCCCTGGCCCCCAATGGTGGAACAAACTCCCTCACGACGCCAGGACAGCGGAGTCAATCACCACCTTCCGGAGACACCTGAAACCCCACCTCTTTAAGGAATACCTAGGATAGGTTAAGTAATCCCTCTCACCCCACCCCCCCTAAGTTTTAGATGCACTATTGTTAAGTGACTGTCCCACTGGATGTCATAAGGTGAATGCACCAATTTGTAAGTCGCTCTGGATAAGAGCGTCTGCTAAATGACTTAAATGTAATGTAAATGGGGAGGGAGAGAGAGACGGGTAGGGAGAGAGAGACGGGTAGGGAGAGAGAGAGACGGGTAGGGACAGAGAGAGACGGGGAGGGAGAGAGAGAGACGGGGAGGGGGAGAAAGAGGGGGGGAAGAGGGGGGAGACAGGTAGGGAGAGAGAGAGACGGGGAGGGGGAGAGAGATGGGGAGAGAGACGGGGAGGGAGAGAGAGAGACGGGGGGGGGGAGAGATGGGGGGGGAGACGGGGAGGGGGGACGGGGAGGGGCAGAGAGAGACGGGGAGGGGGAGAGAGAGACGGGGAGGGGGGAGACGGGAAGGGAGAGAGACGGGGAGGGGGAGAGAGACGGGGAGGGGGAGAGAGAGACGGGGAGGGGGAGAGAGAGAGGGGAGGGGGAGAGAGAGACGGGGAGGGGGAGAGAGAGAGAGAGACAGAAACGTGGGGGGGGAGAGAGACAGAAACGGGGAGGGGGAGAGAGAGAGAGACGGGGGAGAGAGACGGGGAGGGAGAGAGACGGGGAGGGAGAGAGACGGGGAGGGAGAGAGAGAGACGGGGAGGGAGAGAGAGAAGGGGAGGGGGAGAGAGACGGGGAGGTGGGGGGAGAGAGACGGGGAGGTGGGGGGGGAGAGGGGGAGGTGGGGAGAGAGACGGGGAGGGGGGAGAGAGAGAGAGAGAGACAGAAACGGGGAGGGGGAGAGAGACAGAAACGGGGAGGGGGAGAGAGAGAGAGACGGGGAGGGAGAGAGAGACGGGGGGAGAGAGAGCGAAGGAGAGACAGACGACAGGGAGAGAGAACGAAGGAGAGACAGACAGGGAGAGAGAATCATTGAGTGTTCTTGTAGGCTATTGAGGAAAGTTGTAATGAGAGGGAGTTTCCCAGAGAGTTGGCCTGCATACCTGGGTCCAGGAGGAGCAGTTTACTTTGTCCCCAGAGTTAAAGGCCATGATGCTGTACTTCTTACTGGTGTTCCTACACACACACACAGGTTAGTGGTGTAAGCTATGTCATGATTCATGTAGATACCACATCATGTACAGTGCATTTGAAAGTGTTCAGACCTCTTGACTTTTTCCACAGACCTTATATAGACAGGTGTGTGCCTTTCCAAATCATGTCAAATCAATTTAATTTTCCACAGGTGGACTTCAATCAAGTTGTAAAAACATCTCAAGGATGATCAATGGAAACAGGATGCATCGGAGCTCATTTTTAGGGTCTCATAGCAAAGGCTCCGAATACTTATGTAAATAAGGGATCTATTTATATTTTTTTTATAAAATGTGCAAAAATGTCTAAAGACCTGTTTTCACTTTGTCATTATAAACCATTGTATGTAGATTCAGGAGGGAATTATTTAAAAATATATATATTTTAGATTAATACTGTAATGTAAAGATCTGAGTGGCTGGTAGATTTTTTAAATGTACCTGACACAGTGGCTGGTGAACCAAAAAGTAAATTGTATGTCCTGCTTGGAACACTACACATACAGAAGATACACTTAGGGAAAGTTAGCTGTTTTATCACCCAAGGTTTTTGTTTGAGATGTTTTTTTTATGTGTGTTCACTCCCGCGTTTCCATTAGCTCAGGAAGTGTCGTAATTCAGATAGTTCAGGTAAATGTGCAACGCAAAAAAAACTCTGTGGGAATCCGTGTTAAAATGATGCACGTTAAGTGTCTTTTGTACTTGGACAATTATTTTGGGGTGATTTGAAAGGAGAGTGAGGTTCCATAACCGTATTGCAAGCAATGATTATTAACGGTTAGACAGAGAGTCGGGAATGTTGTACACATTGGCCCTGCTGTGGTCAAATGTTAAATGAGAACCCAATGGCTGTAGGCCTTGGATAGTACTTACTTGGGGACCCGGACTATGTACTCTGTAGAAGAGGAACTGCTGCCACCCTGTAAAAAAAACACACACAGTTTGCTACACTACATATACAAACGTAAGTGGACACCCCTTCAAATGAGTGGATTCGGCTATTTCAGCCACACTCGTTGCTGGCAGGTGTATAAAAATTGAGCACACAGACATGCAATCTCAGTAGACAAACATTGGCAGTAGAATGCCCTTAGTGAAGAGCTCAGTGATTTTCAAATCCTTCAAAGGATGCCACCTTTCCAACTAGTCAGTTCGTAAAATTTATGCTGTTAGAACTGCCCCGGTCAACTCTTAACTGCTGTTATTGTGAAGTGGAAACATTTAGGAGCAACAACGGATCACCCACACAGTGGTAGGCCACACAAGCTCACAGAACGGGACCGCCGAGTGCCGAAGCCCGTATAAATCGTCTGTCCTCAGTTGCAACACTCACTACCAAGTTCCAAACTGCCTCTGGAAGCAACGTAGGTCAAGAACTGTTTGTCAGGAGCTTCATGTAATGGGTTTCCATGGCCGAGCAGCTGCACATAAGCCTAAAATCACAATGCCAAGCATTGGCTAAAGTGATGTGAAGCTTGCCTCCATTGGACTCTGGAGCAGTGGAAATGCCTTCTCTGGAGTGGTGAATCACATTTCACCATTTGGCAGTCTAAAGGACGAATCTGAGTTTGGCGGATGCCAGGAGAACACTACCTGCCCCAATGCATAGTGCAGACAGTAAAGTTTGATGGAGGAGGAATAATGGTCTGGGGCTGTTTTTCATGTTCAGGCTCCTTAGTTTCGGTAAAGGGAATCTTAACGCTACAGCAGACATTGACATTCTAGACGATTCTGTGCTTCAAACTTTGTGGCAACAGTTTGGAGAAGGACCTTTCCTGTTTCAGCATGACAATGCCCCGTGTACAAAGCAAGGTCCATACAGAAATAGTTTGTCGAGATCGGTAGAAGAACTTGATTGGCCTGCACAGAGCCCTGACCTCAACCTCAAGGAACACCTTTTGGATGAATTGGAATGACGGCTGAGAGCCAGGCCTAAATGCCCAACATCAATGTCCGACCTCACTAATGTTTTAGTGGTCGAATTCAGAATGGAAGCAAATCCCTGCAGCAATGTTCCAACATCTAGTGGAAAGCTTTCCCAGAACAGTGGAGGCTGCTATAGCAGTAAAGGGAGGACCATCTCCATATTAATGCCCAGCAAGCCTGACAATGAGATAAGCAAGCAACAGATGAAGCAAATGTGTTGAGCAATAGACTGATACCGTCATGTTGACCCTACAAGTAAACCATACACCCAATACTTACCAATGAAGCCATGGTCGACTGTATACAGAGGCAGTATGCCCCTATTCTTAGTCAAGCAGTCACCTGTAAGTGATCACCTGTTGAAGTATAACGACATTTTTTTCAGTTCATAGCAAGATAGAACACTATAGGACATGCTTAACTGACTTCGGTCTCAGCATATGCAGAAATGACTCATCAAAAGGCAGTTGTGGTCATTTATGTACGAACGTTAGCTATAGAACCATATATTTTGGATATTAAAGGCTTCGCCTCTTCCTCTGATAGAGCTAAGTTACTACTTACTGTACGTTAGTCTGTAGCTAGTTACCAGTAGGCTAAGACACTCAATAAATATATTGACCCAGTCAACCTACCTCTTCAAAATGTGCGAAACAAAAGATGTTGCTTCATAGGTAATCAAACGTAAATCGTGGATAACATTTCATATTAGAATGTATCTAGCACTTAATATCTGGTAGCTAACGTTACTCATGCAGTCGTTAGTTAAATATTTGTCTTGGGTTAGTACTATCTGGTATCCTTTGGACGTCCCTACCCAACCTAACCATAAACCTTTTCCTTTATTTCGGTAGGGACGTACTAAGGATCTAAAATAACACTAACACATGACAAGTCCTGCTGCTTTCCGCCAACCGTTCCGTCAAGAATAATGGTCGGCCGGAAAACAAATTCAAACAGCACTTAGTTCTTAGTAGATAGGTGCCATAGGCTCGTGCCGCGAAACCAAAGAATATCCTATTATTAAAACAACTGTCCATTGTTTCCAGTTATCTACGAAATATGACCTATAATTCATTACAATTCCTTCTAAAAAGTATAATTATTGCAGTTAGATGACATCATCCTCTGTGAGGAAATAGCAAGCATATTGTAAACAGTTTTTGAGATAAAAGTTTGAGGTGTGATTTTTAATGCGTTGGCCACAAGTACGAGTATAACGGGTCAACATTATTTGCGTACAAGTTAACAGAAATTGACTTTTAAAAGTGAGATTTTCACTGTACAATTACTTTAAATCCTTGGTGACGATTAATGATTGAAAACATCTGGTTGACAACTGTTGAGAGACCTGCTGTGGTTCTACCTTGCTGCAAATTTGTCAAGACTCAAATTATTTTTATTTAACAAACTGTATCGGGCAATATATACACATTTTCATTGATAAATTACAGCCATACTATATTTGTGCACTTGTGAAGGAGTGTCCAATTTGTAAGTCGCTCTGGATAAGAGCGTCTGCTAAATGACTTAAATGTAAATGTAAATGTTACAACCCTGCCTGGAAAACGCACTCCGTTCACCTTTTATGGTACAAAAACACCCTCATTTGCTGTATGATTTGGAGATGTTGAAGATGCTATGAAAGTTTCTAAAAGTGTCATGTTTGTCATTTATTATCTTGTCTTGTCCCTGTGCTCCCCATTCTATTCGTTTCCCTCTGCTGGTCTTATTAGGTTCTTTCCCTCCTTCTATCCCTCTCTCTCCCCCTCCCTCTCTCACTCTCTCGCTCTCTCTTCTCTCTATCGTTCCGTTCCTGCTCCCAGCTGTTCCTATTCCCCTAATCATCATTTAGTCTTCCCACACCTGTTCCCGATCCTTTCCCCTGATTAGAGTCCCTATTTATTCCTTTGTGTTCCGTTCCTGTCCCGTCGGTTCCTTGTTTTGTATTCACCATGCTGTGATTGTGTTTCGCCTGTCCTGTCGTGTTTTTTGCCTTCATCAGATGCTGCGTGTGAGCAGGTGTCTCTGTCTACTACGGCCTGCGCCTACCCGAAGCGACCTGCAGTCTGTGGCCGCTTCTCTTGTTATTCTCCTCTACAGACTAGAGGATTTCTGTTATTCCCTGTTTGGACTTGAATAAACTCTGTTTCTGTTAAGTCGCTTTTGGGTCCTCTATCACCTGCATGACAGAAGGAACCGACCAAGGAATGGACCCAGCGACTTCAGACGCTCGTTACACTGCCGTCAAGATCCAAGGAGCTATGCTCGGCAGACACGAGCAGGAATTGTCTGCTGCTCGCCATGCCGTGGAGAACCTGGCCGCTCAGGTTTCCGACCTCTCTGGACAGTTCCAGAGTCTACGTCTCGTGCCACCTGTTACTTCCTGGCCTGCCGAGCCTCCAGAACCTAGGGTTAATAACCCACCTTGCTACTCCGGGCAGCCCACTGACTGCCGCTCCTTTCTCACGCAGTGTGAGATTGTGTTCTCTCTCCAACCCAACACATACTCTAGAGAGAGCTCGGGTTGCTTACGTCATTTCACTCCTTACTGGCCGGGCTCGAGAATGGGGCACAGCTATCTGGGAGGCAAGGGCTGATTGCTCTAACAAGTTCCAGAACTCTAAAGAGGAGATGATTCGGGTTTTTGACCGTTCAGTTTTGGTAGGGAGGCTTCTAGGGCCCTGGCTTCCTTATGCCAAGGTGAACGGTCCATAACGGATTATTCTATTGAGTTTTTCGCACTCTTGCTGCCTCTAGTGAGTGGAACGAGCCGGCGCTGCTCGCTCGTTTTCTGGAGGGACTCACGCAGTGGTTAAGGATGAGATTCTCTCCCGGGAGGTTCCTTCAGATGTGGACTCTTTGATTGCTCTCGCCATCCGCATAGAACGACGGGTAGATCTTCGTCACCGGGCTCGTGGAAGAGAGCTCGCATCAACGGTGTTTCCCTGCTCCGCATCGCAACCATCTCCCTCCTCTGGCTATGAGACTGAGCCCATGCAGCTGGGAGGGATTCGCATCTCGACTAAGGAGAGGGAACGGAGGATCACCAACCGCCTGTGCCTCTATTGCGGAGTTGCTGGACATTTTGTTAATTCATGTCCAGTAAGAGGCCAGAGCCCATCAGTAAGCGGAGGGCTACTGGTGAGCGCTACTACTCAGGTCTCTTCATCTAGATCTTGTACTACTATGTCGGTCCATCTACGCTGGACCGGTTCGGGTGCTACATGCAGTGCCTTGATTGACTCTGGGGCTGAGGGTTGTTTCATGGACGAAGCATGGGTTCGGAAACATAACATTCCTTTCAGACCGTTAGACAAGCCTACGCCCATGTTTGCCTTAGATGGTAGTCATCTTCCCAGTATCAAATTTGAGTACCGGGTTCTGCCGTTCGGTCTCGCCAATGCGCCAGCTGTTTTTCAGGCATTAGTTAATGATGTTCTGAGAGACATGCTGAACATTTTTGTTTTTGTCTATCTTGACGATATCCTGATTTTTTCTCCGTCACTCGAGATTCATGTTCAGCACGTTCGACGTGTTCTACAGCGCCTTTTAGAGAATTGTCTCTACGTAAAGGCTGAGAAGTGCTCTTTTCATGTCTCCTCCGTTACTTTTCTCGGTTCCGTTATTTCCGCTGAAGGCATTCAGATGGATTCCGCTAAGGTCCAAGCTGTCAGTGATTGGCCCGTTCCAAGGTCACGTGTCGAGTTGCAGCGCTTTTTAGGTTTCGCTAATTTCTATCGACGTTTCATTCGTAATTTCGGTCAAGTTGCTGCCCCTCTCACAGCTCTTACTTCTGTCAAGACGTGTTTTAAGTGGTCCGGTTCCGCCCAGGGAGCTTTTGATCTTCTTAAAGAACGTTTACGTCCGCTCCTATCCTCGTTACTCCTGACGTCACTAGACAATTCATTGTCGAGGTTGACGCTTCAGAGGTAGGCGTGGGAGCCATTCTATCCCAGCGCTTCCAGTCTGACGATAAGGTTCATCCTTGCGCTTATTTTTCTCATCGCCTGTCGCCATCTGAGCGCAACTATGATGTGGGTAACCGTGAACTGCTCGCCATCCGCTTAGCCCTAGGCGAATGGCGACAGTGGTTGGAGGGGGCGACCGTTCCTTTTGTCGTTTGGACAGACCATAAGAACCTTGAGTACATCCGTTCTGCCAAACGACTTAATGCCCGTCAAGCTCGTTGGGCGTTGTTTTTCGCTCGTTTCGAGTTTGTGATTTCTTACCGTCCGGGTAGCAAGAACACCAAGCCTGATGCCTTATCCCGTCTGTTTAGTTCTTCTGTGGCTTCTACTGATCCCGAGGGGATTCTTCCTTATGGGCGTGTTGTCGGGTTAACAGTCTGGGGAATTGAAAGACAGGTTAAGCAAGCACTCACGCACACTGCGTCGCCGCGCGCTTGTCCTAGTAACCTCCTTTTCGTTCCTGTTTCCACTCGTCTGGCTGTTCTTCAGTGGGCTCACTCTGCCAAGTTAGCTGGTCATCCCGGTGTTCGAGGCACTCTTGCGTCTATTCGCCAGCGCTTTTGGTGGCCGACTCAGGAGCGTGACACGCGCCGTTTCGTGGCTGCTTGTTCGGACTGCGCGCAGACTAAGTCGGGTAACTCTCCTCCTGCCGGTCGTCTCAGACCGCTCCCCATTCCTTCTCGACCATGGTCTCACATCGCCTTAGACTTCATTACCGGTCTGCCTTTGTCTGCGGGGAAGACTGTGAGAGCCGCCAATAAACGCAGGATTAAGAGTCCAAGGTATTGTTGCGGCCAGAGAGTGTGGCTTTCCACTCGCAACCTTCCTCTTACGACAGCTTCTCGTAAGTTGACTCCGCGGTTCATTGGTCCGTTCCGTGTCTCCCAGGTCGTCAATCCTGTCGCTGTGCGACTGCTTCTTCCGCGACATCTTCGTCGCGTCCATCCTGTCTTCCATGTCTCCTGTGTTAAGCCCTTTCTTCGCACCCCGTTCGTCTTCCCTCCCCCCTCCCGTCCTTGTCGAGAGCGCACCTATTTACAAGGTACATAAGATCATGGACATGCGTTCTCGGGGACGGGGTCCCCAATACTTAGTGGATTGGGAGGGTTACGGTCCTGAGGAGAGGAGTTGGGTTCCGTCTCGGGACGTGCTGGACCGTTCACTCATCGATGATTTCCTCCGTTGCCGCCAGGATTCCTCCTCGAGTGCGCCAGGAGGCGCTCGGTGAGTGGGGGGGGTACTGTCATGTTTGTCATTTATTATCTTGTCTTGTCCCTGTGCTCCCCATTCTATTCGTTTCCCTCTGCTGGTCTTATTAGGTTCTTTCCCTCCTTCTATCCCTCTCTCTCCCCCTCCCTCTCTCACTCTCTCGCTCTCTCTTCTCTCTATCGTTCCGTTCCTGCTCCCAGCTGTTCCTATTCCCCTAATCATCATTTAGTCTTCCCACACCTGTTCCCGATCCTTTCCCCTGATTAGAGTCCCTATTTATTCCTTTGTGTTCCGTTCCTGTCCCGTCGGTTCCTTGTTTTGTATTCACCATGCTGTGATTGTGTTTCGCCCTGTCCTGTCGTGTTTTTTGCCTTCATCAGATGCTGCGTGTGAGCAGGTGTCTCTGTCTACTACGGCCTGCGCCTACCCGAAGCGACCTGCAGTCTGTGGCCGCTTCTCTTGTTATTCTCCTCTACAGACTAGAGGATTTCTGTTATTCCCTGTTTGGACTTGAATAAACTCTGTTTCTGTTAAGTCGCTTTTGGGTCCTCTATCACCTGCATGACAAAAAGATAATGCAATGGCAAATTAGATGACATTTATCTAAAGTAGTTGGTGTAATGTGTTTATCTTTTGCAGTGACCTTTTCTAACAAAAAACAAAAAAGTGCCAAACACTGGCAGCACATTTTGCAAGTTTGATTGTCTATTTGAACAATGCTACAGCAAACCTCTACGGAAAATACAAATTGTTGTACAATAGTTCAACCTGGTCTCATAGACTAGACATAACATAGTAAAACATCTGGGATACTCAATGAATATAATATGTTACGTTTGGTGTGGTGTGGTTACATAAGACAGAAGGTTACTTAAGGCAAAACTAAAGGGGGGGTGGTTGGTTGGGGTGGATGGATGGATGGGTGTATAACGCGATTGTCTAGCAACCCAAAGGTTGCGTGTTTGAATTAACGTGATTGTCTAACAACACAAAGGTGCGTGTTCGAATCTCATCACAAACACCATTTGGCATTTTAGTTAATTAGCAACTTTGCAACTGCATACTACTTTTTAGCAACTTTGCAACTACTTTGCATGTTAGCTAACCCTTCCCCTTCCCCTAACCTTAACCCTTTAACCTAACCCTTAACCTTAATCCTAACCTTAACACTAACCTAAACCCCTAACCCATAGCCTAGCTAAATTTAAACATCTAGCTATCATTAGCCACAACAAATTGTAATTCGCAACATATCATACAAATTGTAGTTCGTAACATATCAATCAAATTGTAGTTCGTAAAATATCATACGAATTGTAATGAGTAACATATCATACAAATTGTAGTTCGTAACATATCATACAAATTGTAGTTCGTAACATATCATACGAATTGTAGTTCGTAACATATCAATCAAATTGTAGTTCGTAACATATCATACGAATTGTAATGAGTAACATATCATACAAATTGTAGTTCGTAACATATCATACAAATTGTAGTTCGTAACATATCATACAAATTGTAGTTCGTAACATATCATACGAATTGTAATGAGTAACATATGATGGACATCCACAAATTAATACATACCATGCCAAACGTAACATATCATACTAATTTGAGCAGCCCGGATTATTTTGTTTATCAATAGATTATTGTGTTTCTATCTCCTCCCTTGGTATTGGCTCCACATTTAAATAGGCTATGATGTTGTGCTCCAATTGCACTGCAATTGGCCTACTGTAGCCTAAGCTGTCAAATATTTTAAATAGGCTACCTGTCTAGCTATTTATTTTCAAGGAAGTTTGGCTATTAAATGAGTGATGGATAAATGGTAGGCTAATATTTGTTGTGTTGTGGGAATAAGTCAGTCATGTCAGTAAAGGAGAGACGTCCTGCAATATGATTATGATTTAGGAGTATATAATACAAGTAAAATAAGCACATAAGCCACATGCTGCCTTGCGATCTCCTTACCAACAGCAAATGCATCTGTTTTATCACTAGGCCTACACTATAATGTTTAGATTAAACTACCATTATTATAATTCATCTGCATACATTTTTTAAACATTTCTCTCAAAATAACAATATTTGCTTGCAATACACTAGAAGTTGTGCATACGCATGATCTGAGAGTATGTGGACTGTGGAAAAAATTATACTTTCCTGTCGAGTTCATAATTGATAAATACCAACTTTTGCAGGAACACTGGCATACATACACAAGGGCTGCGTTCAGTAAGTCTTTACATTCTGGAATGTTTAATTGAACAGACACGGTGCTGTACTAAACGACCAGTTGAAAAACTGTGTGGAGTTGGGTTGTGGATTGGGGAACGCAGTCAGCATGCCCAATGCCCTTTAAATAGGTCACTCCTTGTTTCAAGCCACACCTCGCCACACCCACCAAACGGGAGCAAAAGTACCTCAAAACCTGTTCAATAACATACAAGAAAGAACGTTTTGGGTAAATGTGTTGTTCAGTACAAACCGTTCCGCAACTTAGCAAACGTTCAAGTGAACTGAATGCACCTTAGGTTTAGAGTCTTTTTGTGTGCATGCACCTTTGATAAATGAGGCCCCTGGACTGGGAAATGCTCATCTAACTACATTGTTTTTTTTGCAATTATTGGAAATTCAGAATAAGGAAGGGAATACTATACTATTACAGAAATATCAAGAAGCAAATAAACAAAAACATTATAGACTAGTATACAAATGAAGACTCAGAGAATTGACATAAGTGGGCTTTACATAGAATCTTTGCTTTGGCCTCCCTCATCACTCAAATGAACCGGTCTGAACCCCTGAAAGCATGTTGAGAGAGGACTGCAGATAATGGTGGAAAATACATTCACAAATAAAACCAGGTTTGCACAAAGACAGCTGCGATTTACCTTCTCAAATCTTATTCACGTGAACACAGGGAGTTGAAAAACGTGTTTTTGTTCTTGGTTTCTTTATTTTCCATTTGTCTTGTCGGCGTGCTGTATTTACATAGAGATCATCAGATGCAACAGAGCATGCCCAGCTTTACAAGACAAATTGACAGCACAGGCAAAACAGTGAGCAATGACGCACTATTTTACTGATTTCTAGGTTCTACTTCTTCTTTCTGTCTTTGTTCTGTCTCGTCCATCCACAGTGTCACTCCATCACGCTATGAAGCTACTCATCAGAAAGAGGTGTCCTCCATAGGAATGAATGGAATTCTACAGTAATTAAATGTATTTTGTTGTTGTAGTGGAGACAGTAACATTAGTGCTCTCAAAATATATATATCTTCCAAAAACCTTTTTACAACGGTGGAGGAGCACAAACATGGCTGCATAGTGGCTTCAAACCAGCCCCTGGGATTAATCTAAGGTTTATACTCATCGTTGCCTCCATCCCATCTGTAATAACCCTTGTGTGAATGAGAGCATATTGGTGGTGTGAGGAGCCTGTAGCACTCACTTCACCATATAGGCCTGTTCGTTGATTGTCCAACATTCATATGTAGTTATATTTTGCCATGTCGGCTATAAGGGCCAAGTGGGCTACTGGGATAGGTCATAATTTTTAAAGATGCATTTCAATTACAGAAGGCTAACAACGACCAGATCTGATCTGTGGTCAAGCCACACCACAAGCATAACATCTCTAGGCTATAGGCCTAGTCTTGATGGTTGGATATTTCCAGAGATTACAAGAAAATCCTTAGTAGGCTTCTGAATTGCAAAGCCAATTTGAGTTGCCTATTGTAATTGTCTGAGGCTGTGTTATGAGCATTTACCACAGAGCAGGCCTCAAAATGGATGACATCCACCTCTTCCCCATCCATGCCATCAGTGAAAGACTAGCTTCTTACCTCAGCCATCGTCTCCCTCACTTTGTTTTGTTAAGATGGAGGTTTGTATCCAAACCTAAAATAGATCATTTGCATAAGTCTCAAACCTTCTGATAACAGAGTTTTGGATGGTGTGCAAATTGAGATGTTTCTCTTGGGATGCACGTATGGGTTAGACTGGGTGAAGGTATTCAATGTATTCAGCCCTGGAAGAGGGATCTGTCAGGATGAGCTACTGTTCTCTGTCTCTACTCCTGGGTGAGTGAACTGATATTTCAGTATTTTAGCCCAAATGATCACCATTTACTGCCTGCCCTTGACTTTGTCTTCTCCTTCCTTTCAGGTTCTCTGTTCATCATTGGGACTTCCTCTTATCCTAATGGTAAGTACCCACTGGGCACAGACTGGTTGAATCAACATTGTTCCCACGTCATTTCAATGAAATTACATTTAACCAATGTGGAATAGACGTTGAATTGATGTCTATGCTCTGTGGGAAGTTCTTTAAATAACCCCTGCATGTCCTTATTTGTATTCTATGTGATCAGTTTGATTATGAGTTCTGATATGTGGTAGGAGGTTTCACAGTAGAGAAGTAACTCATCGTAGGCCAATGTGTCCAGTTTCTCCTGATGATGGAACAGTGGTCCCATAGCTAAACCCTGGCATTGGGGCTCTATTGTCTTCTTCTTCCACCCAGGTTCCTGTGATGGCTACACGGCTCTGGATGAGCCTCGACGTAACTATGTCTTCAGCTCTTCCTCTATCCCCGGCTACCCCATCAATACCGACATACAGCGAACAAACATATGGGTGCGCTACGTCGGGATCGGAGGGGACACCGTCATTCCACAATGTGCTCCACTCTATTACAGCGGGGTATATTATCCCATCCATCTGACCTTTACACATCCTCAGTCTGAGTCTGAGACTCCAACTACGGGCAACGCGTGTGGAAACACAGGTTCCTGCTGTAATTACAATGTAGCTATTCAAGTGATCTACTGCTCTTCTGGAGGATTCTATGTGTACAGGCAGATGAACAACCACCCAATCAACTACATGGGTTATGTGACATGTGAGTAGCGAGTTGAGAAATCCCTGCTTTTTATTTGACTTGTACAGTACTCCTCCCAAACACATTTTATTGTCTATTTAGCTCTTAAGTATATTGAGCTGTTAAATTGTACTTTATCTGAAGTTTAATTGATGGATTGGTGTATAGTAAAAAGTAGTAAATCAGAAAGAAAGCTACTTGTTTTTGAAGCAGTCAATCTGTTAAGGTCACAGAGACATTATATCTGACTTGAAGTGAACCTGCTCTTGTGTCCCATTGTTCCAACCTAAAATAGTAGACTGTTAAAGTAGACTGTGTGTCTGTTCTCTCTGTTCAGACCATAGGAACTGTGTGGCAGACTCCTGCGGTCCCCTTGCAGAGTGTAGTACAACCAAAAATGGAGGCTGTCAATGTGTCTCTGGATACAAGATACCTCCAAAACATCTACCCACAAACGAATCCTACGGTTGCCAAGGTAGAAGTGCCGTAGTAGCTATGTAATGGGCTGTCTGGTTTTATCAGTTAAATCAGTTTAGACAGTCCTACGTGTTTGATCAGTCTGTCTCTGTCTGTCTGTCTGTCTGTCTGTCTGTCTGTCTGTCTGTCTGTCTGTCTGTCTGTCTGTCTGTCTGTCTGTCTGTCTGTCTGTCTGTCTGTCTGTCTGTCTGTCTGTCTGTCTGTCTGTCTGTCTGTCTGTCTGTCTGTCTGTCTGTCTGTGTCTGTCTGTCTGTCTGTCTGTCTGTCTGTCTGTCTGTCTGTCTGTCTGTCTGTCTGTCTGTCTGTCTGTCGAACAGGACTAGGGGTAGGCACACTTTTTGGCTCAAGAGCCACATCAGGATTCAGAAATGGCAGATGTGTTATTCAAAATGTATTTAAAGGACAGAACAAGTATTTCTTAGAAAACAATCCACTGCGGGCTGCATTGAATTGACTAGCAGACCGGGACATTATTTTTCCACCCTTGATGTAGAAGATGGCCTCTAACTCTGTCCTAACCCTCCCCAACAGATATCAATGAGTGTGAGGAGACCGCTAATCTCTGCGGTCCACATTCCAACTGTACTAATTCACCAGGAGTCTACAACTGTAGCTGTCTAGAGGGGTTTGTACCCTCAGACCCAGCCTTGGCACTCAACCCAACCCGCAACCCCTGCACAGGTATGTTTACCACTCATACACCTACTGCACCAATCATATCAATAACATGAGATCAGAGTTTGAATTTCAGGGCTGCTATGAATGACATACTTGCATGTTTTGCTGTTTTTAACCCTGTGAATATATATGTGTGAATTTGTCTGCTGTCTGCTGCAAGATGTTTTTTAACAGAAAATAAAATTGCTGAACGCTGTCTAGTTTTGTGTGCTTTGATTTGTGGAACTTTGTAAATATTGGCATATTAAATCTATGTCCCCCCAGATGTGAATGAGTGTGTGGAGATTGAGAAGGTTTGTGGTGGTTTTGGTAAATGTACAAACACACCAGGAAATTACACCTGCACCTGTTACAATGGATACAAGCCTGACGGACCCTTCGACTGCCAAGGTCTCTGAACAGCACTAACACGAGCTTTCTGTGATAAATCTGACTAAACCTTTTAAATATTTCAATATAAAACATTTATCTAGATAGGGACCGGTAAAACATGAACATATTGAATGGATAACAACAGTCATGTGTATTGCATCATTACATCTAACTTACACTGATTTACAGTGCTTCCTAAAAAGAGATGGAAGAACTCATGGTAGCATTTGTCTGTCTGTCTGAACTATTCAACTATTGAACCCCACAGATATTGACGAGTGTTTCAACTCAACCATCTGTGGTCAGGAGTCTGTCTGTACCAACACACCAGGAGCCCACAACTGTACCTGTCTCCTAGGCTTCTCACCCAAACCCAGTCCTAGACCCCAGCAAGGCCAACCCTGTATAGGTATTGTGTTGTCTCACTGCTGTTGTCGTTAACATACTGTATCATGGGGCACTGACTAGGTTTACATCCCAAATGGCACCCTATTCCCTATGTATATAGTGAATGTGTATATGGGGTGTATGTATATAGTGAATGTGTATTTAGGGTGTATATGTATACAGGGTGTATGTATATAGTGAATATGTGTATAGGGTGTATATGTATACAGGGTGTATGTATATAGTGAATGTGTATTTAGGGTGTATATGTATACAGGGTGTATGTATATAGTGAATGTGTATTTAGGGTGTATATGTATACAGGGTGTATGTATATAGTGAATATGTGTATAGGGCGTATATGTATACAGGGTGTATGTATATAGTGAATGTGTATTTAGGGTGTATATGTATACAGGGTGTATATATATAGTGAATGTGTATTTAGGGTGTATATGTATACAGGGTGTATGTATATAGTGAATATGTGTATAGGGCGTATATGTATACAGGGTGTATGTATATAGTGAATGTGTATTTAGGGTGTATATGTATACAGGGTGTATATATATAGTGAATGTGTATTTAGGTGTATATGTATACAGGGTGTATGTATATAGTGAATGTGTATTTAGGGTGCATATGTATACAGGGTGTATGTATATAGTGAATGTGTATTTAGGGTGTATATGTATACAGGGTGTATGTATATAGTGAATGTGTATTTAGGGTGTATATGTATACAGGGTGTATATATATAGTGAATAGGGTGCCATTTGGGACATAACCTAGACCATAACTTGTTCTCATCAGTTGTATCTGTGGTTTGAACCCTACAGACATTGATGAGTGTCTGAACAAAACCGTGTGTGGTCCCGATGCCAACTGTACCAACTCTTATGCAGC